>NC_056748.1:506057671-506322671 GCF_019279795.1 Protopterus annectens
CACACCGGTCCCACGCCTCATTCTGGCCCTGCATGAGTTGGGCCTCATGATTGTGGACTAGGAGCCAAACCATGTATCTGTACTCCTCAACGCCCCACCTCTGTGCTCGAAAGCAACTACCCTCACCTTCTCCTGTCATTCTGGCTGCAAGTCAGTTCTACAATTGTTTATGCTGTGTATTCCCGCCTATGGGGCTTATATAGGCCGTTTTTCCCGCACATATCTGTGATTGGCCATTTTGGAATTGTATCAACTTCACTAAAACTGCTTTGTCATGCTCCAGTTTGTATTCATTCCTATATATTTGCTATTATTGCATTTATAGGTACTGCTGTCACGGCTTAGTGTTTCAGTACCTTGACTATGGTGTATAGTATCCTGGGTTCGAACCTGGCCACTGCTTTTTATTTTTTATGACTGTCTAGACAAGCTGAGGGGTGTGTCTGTGTAAAGGCAGTTTTGATATGGCTTGCTCAACGTTGCCTGTCGGTTAGCTTGTTTGCCAGGTGTGCAGCTCCGCACAAACAGGGTACACTGGTTTAAGCCTCATTTGGCTATCAGCACGCATATTATGCTCAGCTCAGCTAGGGGCACATAGTTTCAGCGTGTTAAACCACTGCTCACCTATGGGCACTCATTTTGCACCTGTTAAACCACTGCTCACCTACGGGCACTCATTTTGCACCAGTTAAACCACTGCTCACCTACGGGCAGATGCACTCACCCTGTTAAACTGTAGCTCAGCTATGGGTACATCTGGCATTTTTTATTTTTTTGTTACCTCACATTTCTTCAATATAAATGGGCTATTTCATTACATTTTACATAAAATGTGATTTTATATGTGTACATGTTTGTCAGGGACTTGTTTTGTGCTTATTTTGCTAAAAATAAAAAAAATGGTGTTGTGGGGGCTCGAACCATGAATGCCTGCTCTTCAGCCAACATCTCTACCACTACGCTATTGCTTCTTGGCTTACTTTGCATATTTAGTTCTTATATGCTTTCCCACTGACTGCTAACTATAGCTGCGCTACGGGCACGCCCGCACAAACAAGCGCACTCACGGGCAAACATCTTTACGATTTAAAAAAAATTATAACATGTTCATTTATATATTTTCTGTTCATAGTCTGTGGGGGCATGTGTTGTGTTGTGTTTATTCACATTTCCATGGACTCTGTCGTGGGTGTTTACTTTGGGCACTTTTACTCTTCTGGGGGCGTGTCCGCTTACAGGGCTCAGCCTACGGACACGCCCCCTACTGTCTTACACGGACCGTGTTAGCCTTAGGTGTGATTCAGCATGCTCTCATGAATATGCAGAGCATGCTGACATCACTCCGTTTAACTGCAGCCTCCATGTAAGAGTTATAACTCTTACACAGAGACTTCGTGAATCCTGCCCAAAGACACTAAACCCACCAGTACATACTCTATATTCTCCTTGTACAAACACACACAGCACATATGTACAAACACTACTACTCTGAACACTTACACGCACACTCTAACCTCCTTACCCTAAGCTATATCTAAAACTTCCCAACACACTCACATACACTTAAATCCTTACCCATAACCCTTAAACTGCACTTACCTGAATATCCACATATATCCACACAATGTTAGGCAAACCATATCCCACAGCACACCGCACCTTACAAACACAGCAAATCCCATGTACTGCTCCACCACAACCGCAAATTCGAGACTTCAAATTCGATCAAGTGCAGTTTTCTTCAACTGCCCTTTTGGCACTTTCATCTCAAGATACTGAAATATTTCGAGATAGTAAAGTGCTTGTATATATATATATATATAGTAAAGTGCTGCTGCCATGGTGGTACAGCGGTTAGTGTTGCCGCTTCACAGCAAGAGGTTCTCCGGTTCGATCCTCGGCTGGGGTGTCTTCTGTGCGGAGTCTGCATGTCCTCCCTGTGGTCGCGTGGGTTTCCTCCGGGCACTCCGGTTTCCTCCCACACCCCAAAGACATGCTGTAGGTGGATTGGACACACTAAATTGACCCTAGGCGTGAGTGTGTGTGTGTGTGTGTGTGTGTGTGTGTGTGTGTGTGTGTGTGTGTCTATGTGTGCCTTCTGTGGAAGGTTTGGCTCCGGGCTGGCAACTCGACACCATAAAACTCCACTGCCAATCATGAGTGGACAGGTGATCCACTGTGGCGACCCCTAACTGGAAAAAAGCCAAAAGAAGAAGATATATAGTAAAGTGCTTCCATATATATATATATATATATATATATATATATATATATGAATATATCTATCTATATATATATATATATATATATATATGAATATATCTATATATATATATATATATATATGAATATATATATATATATATATATATATATATATATATATATATATATGGAGAGAGAGAGAGAGAGATTAGATTCCTATTACGTTATCGAAAGATAATGTAATCGAACGCTTAGAACTTCGAAATGGCCGCATTTCAAAGATCGCATTGTGGGATCGCAGTACAGTGAAGACTGGGATATTTGCCCTTTCCTCACTGTAGTGCGATTTCAGAGTTGGAATATATATTTAGCGGGGGGTGTGGGTGTGCAGCCCCCCACAATAAAAGTTTTGATATGCGGCCATTTTCGAAGTTCTGAGTGTTTGATTACGTTATCTTTTGATAACGTAATATGAACCTGATTAGATATACATACAGACATACACATATATTTATTGCTATGGTTCACTTGGTAAACAATAAATTGTGTGAGTGAAGTTAACTGTAGTTCCATTTGTGTGAAGGGTTGTTTGTGCAAATGGCATTTTGGGTGACATGTGTTGGTTGATAAAGATAAGCAGGTTAGTGGTCGGGCTAGGAGTTATTGTACATGTGTATGGATTTCAGTGTTGGTTATCGGGACAGATTTAGTGTCTGTGTGAGAGTGTTTTAGGGTAGCGTTATTGTTTATAGTGCATGTGCATGTGTGAGCCATTTTCTTAGTGTAATGGAAAGAGCTTTCTTAAGGTAAACTGCAAGGCTAGGGATAGAGTTAGCATTAGGACACATTACTAATAATGAGTACAAACCCTAACCACAAGGTTTATCTTTAAAAGGACCATTCTATAACTCTACCAATATTCAGACAAATCTGAGCTGAATGTGTAGTGGGGTTATGGGCAGCATACTGGAAAAGGAAACTGGTTTCCTTTTTTGATGTACTTGCTGCTGGTATTTAGTGTTAACATAATGAATTGTCGTCATGTTATGGTCAGTGTTTTTTGTCAATTATTTAACATGCTGACCATTCATTGGATAATCATATATTTATCTATAGATGCAAGACATATAGCTGAGCTGCACTTATATTGATAAGCATTAGCATCACTGAAAATTGCTGACAGTGAATCATGGTGAAGTCGCACATCAAGAGGAAAATACTGAATACATATAGAGAAGTGATAGGTAGAGTACTGGTTAAACATTAAAATAATCGTGTGCGCTGATAAACTGCATGCATGAGAAACATTGCAACGTATAGTTATATGTAAATTATCTAGGTAGCAGATGTTGATGTCAATTAAGAGTACACTGTAACTTGTGTTCTTTCCATCTCTATTCCTACGTGTAACCACTAAAGTTCTCAGTCTGTCCAGTACCTATTTGAAACATATATCACAGTATAAGAGTGAGAATTAATTAGTACATTTATAGTATGCATAACGGATAACTTATCCAGATGTATACACAGATATAATGAAGTGTACCTCAGACAGACTTTGTACCAGGCAGACATATACAGAGATGTTATTTAACTTTATACATCTGTATGGGTACTTTATGGACTGCACACTATTGGCAAATAATAGAAAGAAATTTAACTCATTAACTGCCAAGATGCATTGTACTGTGTTACTGAATAAGTCATGTATTTTTATTTCTATAGATACTGACCTGCAGTATGGTGCTTGATGTGAGGAAGCATTGTAGTGTCTAGCCATCGACTGAAGACACCAGAATATACACACCATCAGTTACATTGCATATACTATGTGGGTAACACGGTTTTTACCATAGTTTAATAATGTATCTGTCTAGTGTAATGATATGTATATAGCAGTGCAGAAGGCAGTGCCTGAACTGTGAAATGATGTTCTGCCAATAAAACATAGACCATATTCCCAATGTTCAATAGGTCTATCTACATCATAGTTTCATAGAAAATGTTATGTATATAGGCTATACGAGCATAATGGTAGTACAGAATACTGTTATCACAGCCATGTTTACGTTGGAGCAATCTTCTACACCTGTACTTTATGTAATAACGATATTACTATATAGTATGGAATGCTTGCATTTTTTTATTTTAACTCATACACTAAAATGCAATGGTGTTGAAAAGTACAGGAGAAGAATATCTCACTCCAAATGACATTGGAACTGTGTATCACATTGTAATAAAACAAAGAAACAACGAATTATTAAACATTGATGGATATCTGTAATGCCATGGAAAACAAGCAGATATGAAAAGTTAGTGGAGTTGCAGACAAAAACTTCAAGAGAAATATAAAGGCCAAGCTGTTACCTTATATGCAGGTAATGAGCAGCAAATGGTAAGGAACACACCACACATGCCACTGCAGATCCTACACAGAACACACAGCACATGCACATTACAGATCCTACACAGGTAGAACACACCGCACATGCCACTGCAGATCCTACACAGAACACACAGCACATGCACATTACAGATCCTACACAGGTAGAACACACCGCACATGCACACTGCAGATCCTACACAGAACACACAGCACATGCACATTACAGATCCTACACAGGTAGAACACATGCACACTGCAGAGCCTATACAGGTAGAACACACCGCACATGCACACTGCAGATCCTGCACAGTTAGAACACACTGCACATGCACACTGCAGAGCCTACACAGGTAGAACACACTGCACATGCACACTGCAGAGCCTACACAGGTAGAACACACCGCACATGCACACTGCAGAGCCTACACAGGTAGAACACATTGCACATGCACACTACAGATCCTACACAGGTAGAACACACAGCACATGCACACTGCAGATCCTACACAGTTAGAACACACCGCACGTGCACACTACAGATCCTACACAGGTAGAACACACCACACATGCACACTGCATATCCTACACAGGTAGAAATATTAGCAGTGCATGTTGATATTAAGTTAAGAGCTGAGATATTCAGATAGCTGTGGTTGAAAATGCTATGGCATCAGTTGTGATATATTTGTATTTCTTGTATAATTATGTCATTTATATGTGTTACTGATATTTTTTCAAAAACTTGTCTATAATGTTGTTCTAGCAAAAAAAAATACACAAACAAATTTGTATTAGAACCTCTGGATCATTAGCTGCTGTTCTGTTGTTACCCAGTGCACACAAATTACATCAAAAAGTCAACAGACAGAAAAAGGATTAGATTGGTCTATTTCATTAGTGCACATTTAAAAGATGTTGGTTTGTCTTTATGGAAAATTAAAATCTGGCAAGATGATGTACAAATTGTATTTGGAAGCATCCACTGGAGTGTCAGTACTTAATGATTTCAATAGTCCAGAATTTAATAGATGTTTGCTATGATACTGTGTGGATGATGGACAGAATGTACATAGGCCAAACTAACATCTGTTTGCAGTTATAAGCTATACATCATTTTATGAAGTATGCTGGTGAATACATGTTTGCCCTTGGTTTTTGATCTAATGACCACTAAATTATATTGCATGTATAATGTCTTATGGTCTCTGTTTTTTTAAGTAGTAAAGATAGTTGTTTTCTTGTAGTGAAGTATATTTTGTCAGACTTTGAAACTAGCAACATTATGGATTATTCATCAAAATCTTCCTAACCTTCTAGCCAAAGGTTACCACTTTAACTTTGCAGAAAGTACATGGAAAAAGTGCAAACATCTGGTCTGTCTGTTTAATACAGTTTAAGTTCTGTATTTCAAAACATTGTGAAAAAATTTGAGTTACTCTGTTCGTTGGACCAGGTCTGCTTCACATGACTGAATCTCAAAATAGTGAATTTCATTTCACTAAGACCACAATAAAAAATCTTCAAAATACTGAAAACTCATTTGACTGAAAATAATCCTGAATTTTAAGTCATAGACATGCAGACTTACAACACCAATGACTAACTTTTTCCAAAACTTAAAAACTACTTACCCTCTTAGAAACTGGATGATATAAATCCAAATTATGTGGGTGGCTGCACCCCCACCCCCCAATATATATATATATATATATATATATATATATATATATATATATATATATATATATATATATATATATATATATATACACATACATACTAACTCCAGGATCTCACTAAAGTGGCTGAAAGGGCATATAACTTTTACTTACATTACAGTACTGTGCGCACTGCCACTACTGCCAGGAGCACATGAAACATCCACCGTAGTACTTTAGATACTTTCCATAAAAATATAGAGAGACATACCCACATTTAGAAACACTACAACACTACTTTCTATGCTAATGTCGGTATTCTGACAGTTGGCACTTTAAGTTACAGTAATTTTTTTTATCACAAGCAAGTCACAGGTGAAGGGAAACACATCAAATCTATGGCTTAAAATTCAGTCTTAAAATTCAGGATTGTAAGCTTTCAGTATAAAGAGATTCAGTCAAATGAGTTTCAGTATTATGAAAATTAAGTATTGTGGTCTCAGTTAAATGAAATTCAGTATTTTGAGATTCAGTCATGTGACGTGGACCCATTGGACCATACTGATATTCACAGACATATCAATTAATTAAGCCACATTTTCCTGAAATACTGTACAAAGTATTTCAATAACACCGCAACTTCTTCAGGAAACTGTGGCTTAATTAATTGGTGCCATCACATGCTAAGTTGATTTGCCCCAAATAAGAAAGCTTCCCTGTCTACTGTTCAGCAACACAATCCTGATTACACAGTGTTGGACAATTTAAGGAGTACTGCTTGCTTCATAAGCACATAACATGTCCTAATTTGTCACTATTGTTTGCATATGTGCTGTCGAACAAATTATTATATTACACCATTATTTCCAGTTAATACTAATGGACTTGCATTCAATTAAAATGAGTGATGATTTAATCATCTTTTCTTTATAGACATGCACTCATGGATACCTCAGAATGCAATTACTTCTTTAAAGACGGACATGATCTTTTAAGATTTGTGTTACTGTCATCACTGGGCGGTATTTTGACAAATTTCACAGACTTACAGGTGTAGTTCACCTCACACTGCATGGGGCATCTGAGGAACAAATTGTTGAGAGTCTATATTACCAACTCGAACTAACTGAAATGCGAATACCATTTCAGCGACACGTGTATCGAACTCACAGGTAAGCAAACAGCCACATCACCGATATTTTTCCTAGGGGAAAAAATTGGTAGGCCAACTACACATGACACACCAGTACAAACATTATAAAGTGGGGGGGCTGTGCCCCCCCAACTAAATATAGTAACTCTGAGATCGCACTACAGTGGGGAAAAGGGCAAATTCACAACAATGGCCAATCAATTTTTTTCCCTAGGAAAAAATCAGTGATTTGGCCGTTCGCTTACCTGTGAGTTTGACACGTGTATCGATGAAATGGTATTCATGTTTCAGTGCATTTGAGTTGGTAATATAGACCCAGTTTTTGATACATTTAGTGTACTACTATGTTTAATATTGTGAAAGTATATCACAATATATTGCTATTATTTTGCTAATATATTTTAATTGGAAAGTATGGCTACACCATTTATTTGTAAAGTCAGATGAATATAATCATTTCATACCACCAAACTTTCATCAAAGTTTTATGATTATATGGGTGATACATGGTATCATGACAGAATTAGCTTCCTGCAGCTATTAATATATTTCTATACACATTTTGGTATTTATTTAGATGAAATATTTTCCTGTGGGTAATTAATCTTAATCAATGATGTAATTCACGCTTTATTTGTAATCTTCATTGCTTGCCAGTTTCTGTTTTTTACTAGTCTTAATGTTGCCCATTTTACATCATTATGAAAGTTACCCACAAAGGTTTATTGATGTGGCTGCTCTTGTCTCTGTACCTGTGGTGGGCAATAGGATCTGTAGCCCCTTCCCTGTGGTGAAACAAATAATTTCTGTTCTACTGCCCTTGGGTTGGTAGCCGGGTGTTCATTTAACATCTATTCTACATATTTGGGACCCATCCTCTAAAGTCTCATTTTCCGACCCATTTTTATGTCTCCTATTAAAGCATTGTACTTTAACACAACTTCAGTTTACAAGATGTCTGGCACCATTTCAGACTTGCTGCAAAATACTGACTTTGTATCTATTACTGAGACCGAGTTTGATGGGAACTTTGGCTCATTTTGCCACCACTATCCTGCTTAAGGTCTCTGTCATTCAATGTTATAGACGGGGTAGGATCAGGGTGGGGTTTGCTATCTGTTATAGTTCTAAGCTGCAGCTCTCTTAGGCTGTTAGAAAGATAAGCTCCTTTTAAAATTTCCTTACTAAAAGAAGTAACTGCGGGTTTTCTTCTCACCTACTATCCGTCTGGTTATGTGAGGACATTTCTCTAAGAGTTTACCAATTTTCTTAATGACTCAGTGTTACCTTTCTAATACCCTGTAATTCTAACTGACTTTTGTATGTGAAGCAATGATGACTAAATGGTTCTTTCTATAAAATTTATCTGTATAATAAAATGCTTCCGGTTTGCTCAGGTTATTACCACTGTAACACAAAAGCATTGACATTTTCTAAACTAAATGTATCTACCAGATGGGAAGGCCACAAACCTGGTGGTAGAATTAGTCTCTTAGTCAGATTACTTTCTGGTCTGCGCTGTCCTACATTTACTGTATTTTAGTCCCTCCAATGTTGAGCTGAGGGAGGTTTGCTTTCCAAAGCATATCATTCCTAATATCTTTTTATCTGTGTTCCCTCAGTTCTTCATGGAAGATAGTGATAACTCTCTTACAGCCTTGTTTAGCAATTATACTTTGTTATCCTTAATGCCGGGTAGGCTAAGCCCAGTTGGGTGTCCCCAGTCTCATTTAAAGTGCATGAGACTTGATTTGCCAACAGCTCCATGAACTTTGCTTTAAAAAGTGAGGAGAAAGTTGGAGCACTTATGGGGGTCCACAGGCTTTTGGAGTGAAAAACTAATTGGATGAATACTATAGGATATGCCAGGATATCTCCTAATGGAAAGTAACTTATCAACAGTGATCTCTTCAGAGTCAAACTGGCTGATCATTCATACACTTTCAAGTGGTGGAGAGTTTGCAGACAGGCATGTGTTACAGTCTGAGCTCTTTCATTTCCTGAATGCAAATAGGCTGCTTGTTTTTTTCACTGACAAGAATGAAGCTATTAAGTCCTCCCCCCTCATCTGACTTCACATACAACATACTGAGCACATGCAGAACTCTTACTGCTTAGAATTTCTTACTTTGATCTCAAGTATGCACCCTGCAATGTGCAGGATGGATTTTTGCTGCTCTAAACTGGTTCAGACCAGCCTCAGTGTGCAACAACCAATTACTTTTGAGATATATGTCATTTCACTGCTGGTGAATTTCCAGCTGCCTTGAAAAGGGCTTTTGTTACTCCCTATCTCAACAAATCTTCTCTTTACCCAAACATATTTGATAGATATGCCTCCATCTTCCTTTTCTTACTAAAGTTATTGAGAAAGTTATTTAAGTGCACCTTGAGACTTATTTCACAAAAAAAAAAAAAAAATGAAACACAAACTGTTAAGGATCCACAAGTAATCCTTGCTATAGAATTAAGATGGCTTTTATTTGAGTCTGCCACAATTTCCTAATGGTGAGTGACTAGCACTGCTGTTCTGTCTTGGCTCCGTTAAATCTCTTGGTAACACCCACAGCTCTCAACTGTCCAGATTTTTGCCTCATAAAATTTGTGGGTTTTCTGGTAAATCACTGAGGATTGAATTCTGTAAATAATGGTATATATTTGAGATTCAGAAATCATATCCTTCAGAAAATGCTTGCTAACAGAAATCCTGTTATTATAGTAATTTTCTAAGTTTATAAGAGTAATATTTAAAATCTGTCCCTATTGCTGTGCCTTCGTTGCCCCCCCCACCATTATTTTATGTTTTGTCTGGATTTCCTGTGCTAGTGGTTGAGCGGTATCGATTAAGCACTTAAAATCATACTTTGACCTCTTTTTCATGGTCTCTGATTGGTTAATTTCTTACCTTTCAGGCCATTCCCAGAGCACTGATTCTGGTTTGAATACCTTGACCCTGTTCTTTCTGGAGTTGAAATGCCACAGGCTTCAATCACAGGCCCTCCACTTTTCACAGGGTTTATGTTTCCCGTATATGATTTGATCAGGGATGTTATGCAGATTACATTCAACTTTACTCTTATTCCCATAGGTTATTATGAGGAACATAGTTTCCCTTACTGATTTCCTTGATGCCTTCCTTCAATGGCTGATGTAAGTGGTTGACATTTGGTATAAAAATGGTGGCCACAAGTATTTATAGGTTCATACCAGGCAATCATTAATCATGCCATTTTCAACTAAGACTGTAACACTCAATGTCGAGAGGTATCTCATGGCTCATGGATGGGTGCACACACAAACCAGACTTGGAAAGAATTTAAGCATGCCCATCCAAGCTAGTTTATTTCTTACTCTTAGAGGCTTATGGACTGGATTCTCCACCACCATGGCATAATTAACTATAGTGGAGGTCCTTTACTGTGTGGTGATATGCATTTATTGCTAACCAAATGTTTTATGGTGTGAGGAGGAGGTCTCCAGACTCATTAAGTTCTCATGCTTCTTACATACTGAGCTGTATTGTGGCAGCATTAATGAGATTCCAGCAAGTATGAGGCAGTTCCTATACTACCTGAAAACATCAGGTACTATCAAAAGGGGTTAAATTTGATAGTTAGTCTATATTAGCCAAAGTGAAAGGATGCTTAGTGATGTATGAATCTTACAACATTTTAATGCATCTGAAACAGGAATGAAGTCACCTAATACATCTACTAAACTTTGTCTTTCAGTAGCACAGCAGTGTACAGTTCAGCCAGAAACTGAGCCAAGCCTCCCAATGGAGCTTGCTAAAGAACAACAAAGCTAAAACAGTTTACTAGTAGCAGAACTTCCTGGTTTATCTCTATCAGCAGCAGAATCCAGAAAAAGTAATGTAGTATGAGAATTTTTGCCCCCTCGCATTCAAAGCACCATATTAATTAGTATGAATTAATAAACAATGAGGGCAATGCTTCTCTAAAACTTTTGGGCTTCTAATACCATGATAGGAATGGATCCCATTCCTATGTAAAAGTATGATTAAAGTTCATGAAATTAGCATTGTTTCAATCTTTGATATCAGCCAGTAGTGCTCTTCGCAGCACCCACAATGTGCCTAGTAATGACTCCTGCAATTAATATGGAGTTGCATGTTTTGGTAGCATATCTAAATATGATTGTAGACTCTTCTTTATAAGATTTATTGTTCCTGCTATTATTGGAACTGTCTGGGTATCTTTCTTCCACACTGGTCTCGTTTCTGCCTGCAAATCCTGATATTTTATGACTTTGTGTCTTTCTGTACGCAAGACACTGTAGTCACTGGGTGTGGTGATTTCAATGATCAATGCTATTTTTGTCTTCTTTTCCTGGACCACTATATCTGATTTTCTAACATCTATCTTTTGAACTGTTGGTAATGGATGATCCCATGTGATGTAGACTTCTTCATTTTCTGTGATGCTTTGTGGCTCATGTTTCTAGTGTTTTTCAGCCACTTCAATACCATGATGTTTGTACAATCCACAGTACAACAATCTTGCCACATTATTAAGCATATCAATATACAGTCCTTCTGCCATTAGTGTATCACAGCCAGCAACAAGGTGTGCAACTGTTTCTAATTTGGTTTTACAAAACCTACATTTGTCTGTTTCTTCCAGATGCTCAATGGACTTTGTAAACTAATGTGTACGCAGCCCACTATCTTGGGCCACCAATATTAATCTTTCACCTCATGGTTTGAGTTCACCTCTCCTTAACCATTACTGTATTCATTCCTGATTAACATGAGGTTCTTCCAAAAGTTTTCTATACTTGCTACTATATTTATGCATTTTCCACACTTTTTGACTGCCTTCTTATCTATCTGGTCCCTCACCTTATATTCTTTCTCTTGTTTTTTGGCACATTCAGTTGCTGCCTGATTTTTATCTACTTCTGGTTTGATTTCCATTTCTGCTTGATGCCAATATGCTTCTTCTGCTCAATTAAACAGAGAAGTCTTCTTAGATTTAGTCTCCTCATGTTTCAAAACTTTTACTACTTTTGGGTCTTATGAGGATACGTCCAAAGTCCCACGATTGCAGATCTATACATGTAATCAATTTTAAGGAGGCCCATACCTCCTCCAGAATGGGGAATATATAATATTGGTATACCCTGATTTTATAAATCATTTGGTGGGCATGAAGCATCATTCTTGTTTTCCTATCCAATCTATCGAACACATTTTGGGGTCAGTTAATCACTCCAAAACTATAAGTTAGGACAGGAAGAGCAAATTGGTTTATAGCTTGAATTTCATTCCTAGATGTCAGTGCTGTTTTCAGGATTAATTTAAGTCTTCTAAAGTATTCCTTACTAAGTTTTATTCACATTTGTTCATTTTTTATTGTTGATACTTCATCAGTTCCCAAATATTTATACACTCTCATTTGTTCAAGTTCTTTTATATCACATTCTTGTCCCAAACTGCTGTTTTCCTAATGTTGTAGTTTTCCTGCTTTAAATGATTCTTTTGCACATTTATCAAGACCAAATGACATTCTTAAATCATCTGAAAAAGATTTGACAACCTGCAGTTGTGCTTTCAGTTCATCTAGTTTCAAATCATCAACAAAGAAGAGAAGGTGAGAAGTCTTTACACTTTATTGTTTTCTAGGAGCCAAATTATAGCCATGGCTATTTGGGATAGCACGATCCATGCATTCCTGTAGGTGTCCATAAAATGCGTTTGTAAAGGATT
Source organism: Protopterus annectens (assembly GCF_019279795.1). Lineage (NCBI taxonomy): Eukaryota > Metazoa > Chordata > Ceratodontiformes > Protopteridae > Protopterus > Protopterus annectens. The sequence continues at coordinate 506,070,805 of NC_056748.1, forward strand.
CTGCAATTTGGGCCGTATTTTCCACTGGCCTGGGGGCTTTGAAAGATTCCACCTCGGTTTTGAGGAGTGTGAAGTTTGCTTTTGAGAAGTTCTTCACCATGATTTCCTTGGCTGGGGGTGGGGATGGGATAAGGATGCCCAGATTTTACCAATGAGGGGTATACCTCTGGTATGGAACATAGAGTCCCCATGTTGGTGATGATCAGGTCCAATATGTTTTCCCCTCTTGTCGGAGTGGTGACCAGTTGTTCCATGGCATTTGAGTTTATAAATTCTAGGAACCATTGGGTGAGGGTGTTGGGGCTTGAGTAGTGCTCCCAGTCTATGTTTGGGTAGTTGAAGTCACCCAATATGATGGTGTTTGGAGAGACCTTCATATTTTCCAGTGTTCTCAGGAAAGCCGAGTGGGGTTCCTGAGTTTGGAAGGGTGGTCTGTAGCAGGCTACAAACTGAAAGGCAGTTTTGCCCACTGTTAGTTGCACATGGATGGTCTCCGATGCTTCGTACAGTGCCACTAACCTGGAGGTGTGGGTATCTTTGATGAATATGATCCCCCTCCTTTTGTGGTTCGGTCTGAGTTTTGGGGCCGGAAAGCATGGTAGGAGGTATAACCTGGTAGTGCTGGGGTGCTCTCGGGAGCCTTGAACCAGGTTTCTGTTACTGCACAGATATCGATATTCTCCATACTGAGGAGAGCCTCGAGTGCATGCATCTTGAGGTTCTCACTCATGGCTAAATCTTCATGCAAAGATGTTAATACTTTTCACTAGAAGATAGGCACTGCATCTGAGCCTGGTGTTTTCCAATTAGAGGCTTTTCTTAACTTTGTTTCAATCTCTCTGGCTATTACTTCATCCCATTTAATATCCTATACCATTAAACTTCTTATTCTTTCTTTTACTTCTTCTATCCATTTAGCATCTTTGTTATGTTCCACAGAATCTTCATAGATACTTCTTCAAAATGTATCTATTTCTTCTTTTTTGGTGGTCTTTCAATTCCTTTTACCTTATTTCTCGGTTCTCTATAAAACCTTTTGGGCCATCAATAAATTGCTTATTTTGTACTTTTCCTTTATAGTTATCTTCGTATCTTCTAAGTTTTTCCGCCCGAGCTGAAATTTTTAGTTTATTTGTGATAGTACATGATAGATCCTGGTCTGTTCTAATACTGTGCATTGCTTTTATCACATCTATCTTTCTTAGTATTTTTGTTGATCTATTCCCTCTTCTATAGTCTTCTAACAGTGCCACTTCTTGTCTTAATTGCTCTATAGTTTTCTCTGTTTGATATTTCCATGATGCTATTCGATTATTCCCTTTCCTTTCCCTCACTACCCTGTGTTCTTGTGGTAGAACTTTAGCAGTTATTAATTTAGCTGCACAGTAATATAGCCCGTTTACTTCTATTATATTGCATGGATCTCTATTTACAGTCCTAATTACTGTGTTTATGTGTTTTATCAGACTTCTGATTGTTTGGGTTTTATTAACCTTCTGCATTCTACTACTTTCATTGATCTTGATGCACCTGTCTATGTCTATTAAATCAAACAATTCTTCTCTTAGCTCATTTTCTTCCAAACTGAGGGCACATCCCTTGTTTTCCAATTCCTGCGGCATTCTATAGAATGTTCTATAGCATCTTCCTGTGACACATTCTCTTCAATTTCATCCTGTGTTGTCCGTTGCTCTATCATATGGGAACTCATTAGCCTATCACTCCTCAACATTGACTGAATCAGAGTTTCCACTGTTTGCTGTTCCTTTCCTTGCTGTCCAGCTTCAAGTGAACATTTATACTGGTTTCCTGTGGAAGGATCCACATTATCTTCATATAACACCTGACCCAATTGTTTCCTTTTCCACTGGTTTCCCCTTAATTTGGCTATCCATTACTTTATCCTGTTGTAGTGCTTTCTGCATTCGATTTTCTACACTGAACTCTTCACTTTGCAGGTACCCCATAACCTCAGTTTCTATTTCTTTAACTTCTCCATTACTGATCTCCTTTTCTACTTTTCCTCTTTGTCTTATTTTTTGTATTGTTAAGTTTTCCATGTCTGGATCCCTTTGCCTGTATTTCTCTTCAAGTATTTTTGGTGCTGCTCTTTTTGTATTGGTTAGTTTTGCTTTCTCCTTTGCATAATTAATACACCATACTAAATCTGTTTTTGTTTCCCATGTCCATATTTCTTCTTCAGATGTTTCCTGATCTTCCTGTTTCTCCCTGCTTTGGGGACTCACTCCATCCTGCTGTGATATAAGCTGAGTTAGACTTTCTATACCAAATCCCTCACTTCGCAGGCACTCCATAACTTCAACTTCTATTTTTTTAACTTGTACTTCACTAATCTTCTTTTGTACATTCCATCTTTGTGATATTTTTTTTTTGTGAAATCTTTCATATCTGGATGCCTTTGCCTATATTTCTCTTCAAATATCTTTGGGGCTGCCTTCTTTACATTGATTAATTTGACTTTCTCCTTTGTATAAATACTGCCCCGTATCAAATTTCTCTTTCTTTCCCATGTCCATATTTCTTTTTTATACTTTTCAAATATCTCTTGTTTTTTTCGTTTATATTTTTGGACTTCCTCAGATGCTTCTTTTTCCAAACAGATCAAGGTTTCTTGATCTATATACTATTTTTCACAAATATGTTGTATTAATGAACAGAAATTTTCATTTGAAACTTCTGACAGTTTTTCTTTTGGAAGTAGTTTTCTTTCTGCTAATTTCTCTCAATCATTTTGTATATCTTTTGTCTGGAAATTCTGGGCTTTTTGCATAATAGTAACAATACATATACACAATACAAACAATATACATGCACCAGAGAAAGCATTTGATAAAACTGGTCCTACCTCCTACAACACAATATAAAGCTGCAAAATGCTGATAAACTAGGCAAATTTTAAAAATTACTAAAAGCTCATCTCAAAGAAAAATTCAGCTGCATCTGTCCCAGGGATGCTACATAATTCATCAGATAGAAGCTAAACATAATGCTTTAGACCTTTAGCATTTCTTTCTCTTATATTATGTTTAGTGTTTTATACACCGTCTTAAGAGTTACTACAAACATAAGTACCTCTGTTCTTTTTTTACATAAAAGGATACATCTTATCTTCTTTACAAAAACATACACATTCATCAGAATCCATTTCAGGTGTTATTACTCACAAACTGTGCAACATTTGCTCTGATATCTCTGTTAACAGCAACACAACTAATATAAATATCATCTTCTCTCTTCAACAAAACATTAGGCAATGTTCATTTTAGAGTGATGTCCTAATTGTTAAATAATGATGTTACTCTTCTGGGACTTTCTAGTTCCCACTTCATTTGTATATAGATTCCTCTTCCTTTGAAACTATTGCATCCCTCCAAGTTATATACCTTGTAATATGTTGCTGTTACCTGATGCAAGTACCTCTTCAAAAAAGCTGTTTATGTGAAACAGTATTTGCTCCTAACTCCCAGAGCCATTTGCTGTGTATATTCTTGTTCTTATTTATGCATTTCCTGTGTATATTCTTGTTCTTATTTATGCGTTTCCTGTGTATATTCTTGTTCTTATTTATGCGTTTCCTGTGTATATTTTTGTTCTTATTTGTGCATTTCCAGTGTATATTCTTGTTCTTATTTATGCATTTCCTGTGTATATTCTTGTTCTTATTTATGCGTTTCCTGTGTATATTCTTGTTCTTATTTATGCATGCCCTGTGTATATTCTTGTTCTTATTTGTGCATTTCCTGTGTATATTCTTATTCTTATTTGTGCGTTAGGTTTTCTAAATATACTTCAGACACTTGACAACAGTTTTATTACAGTCTCCTTTTCCTCCTTTCTTTCAAAGTTTGCAGGCTGGTTTCTCCTAGGTTATATTTCCACAGCTTCTGTTGCACGTGGTGCACCATTTTTTTTGTCCTTCTCTAAACTGCTTCTATTTTATCTTTGCAAGTGGTTTCAGGGTTTCCACTGTCCACTGAAACACTATCTTGCAGTGGGTTACTAGGCCCACCATTGCATGTGGTACAGGTTACTACTAAATTGCAGGATGCTACTTGGCAGGGGGATAGGTCCAGGTTGCCAAAGCAAACTTTTCTGTTCATGATGGGCAGAGCATGGCATTGTACTTGACATCAAGCATGATAACATGCATAAAATAGTGATGGCACATGGCTACAGAGATCTTTCTATTTAAAGTGTATGGGGGAAAAGTTGGCGGGAAGAATTTGTGTTTATAAAACACTTGGTCCTTTTACCACCCAATGACCAAAATTAAGATCACATTGCCAGAACTGTGCAGCACTTAGCATTGCTGCTGCAAAGTGCTTTGCTCTTCAGTTCAGTTTTTTTAGTGTTCTACTATATGGAGTTCGTATGCCCTCCATCTATTGATGTGTGTCTTGCACTATGGTCTCCAGTTACCTCCTTGACTGTAAAGACATGCAGATAAGCAAAATGGAAATCTGTTAAATTGTCCATGGGTATGTAATCAGCATGAATATGTATATATCCTGCAATCATCTGGAATGCAATCCAGCATTTTTTTATGCCCTGTGCTATTCCTTGCAATACAGGCTTCATCTCCACCATAGCACTTCACAGTCTAAATTTGGTATCAGAAAATGAATTAACATTGTGTTGATAAACAATCCTGGTTTTAAAACCAAAGTGTTGAAGCAACTCTGAAAGAAATGGGATCATGTTAAATGTTATGTTCCACGTAATTCATTTTATTTACTGTATTTAACTGCTTAATTCTTAAGCATCATAAATATAAACATGAAAATAAAACTAAACATCTTTAAAAGTTTAAACTTGCATAAAAGTTCAAACAATTTAAGATGGAACGTCTGATTGAATTTAAGTACAGTGGTGCAAAAAGATGGTATTTTAGAATACTTCTAAAGGAGGCCTCCAAGTCACAAGCCTTTATTAAAAGAGCTATCTGGTTCAGAAGAATATATGCTAAATATGAAAAGGACAAGCATCGAGATCATTCAAGGAGGGCTCTTGGAACAAACAGCAGTTCTTTGCCTGATAACCTCATGGGCCTAGCCAGACTATAATGCCTAAAAGCCAGTACAAATTCTGCAGGCAGGGAGTAATAAAGCAGCTATGACAGCTACCATATATGATATGGGAAAGCATTCTCAGCAAATGAGACCACCAACATTTTATGAAGCAGATTTGTAAGGGAGGATCAGATGTGGCCAGTTATACAGTTTTCTACCGATAATGAATCAAAGGACATCCATCGTGGATATGTTGGTAAGGCAGACACAATTACTAAAGAAAGGTGAAGAAACAAAAGGAGAATGGAGTGCAGCAGGTAATGCAGGCACTAATGGTGAAACTGCACTGACAACTGAAGATTATCTTTCTGGCTAATTTTTCACTGAATAGATGGTAGGGATTAGATCGTTGGCATAAGGGATAAGATCTTCACCTCAGAGACACAAAAAAACAGAATTTATTCTGACCTCAGGTTTTTGCTAGGCTTAAAATGGCCCTTCAGGGCAGTTAGCCTAGAATTCACCTATGAACCTATGAGCCCTTCAGAAATAAAAGTTTAATCAACATGGAAGGTATGTGTGTGTGGATTAAAGCAAAACAGCATTTTCCGTGACACAATAAGTCTATTAGAAAAACTTTTATGGTAGCCGACTATACTATAAATAAACATAACACACATACATATAATCTGATAAATTGAAAAGATTTTTCATAATGGATAACAAGGTTACTCTCTTTAAATGTGAATGGAGTTCAGTCTAAATCATCATGTTTACAAGAATTCATTTTGGTTGGAACAATTCTGAGATGCTTGATAAAGTCTCTTATAAATTCTGCAAAGAAGAAGTCGCACTGTGTTGCTGTTTTGTTTAAATAGATTATTAAATGCAAATCTGTCTTGTTTTATTCAAAACATGCTGTTCCCTCCAGATTGTTCTTGGTACAAGAAAATTAGTTGCTTATGTACAAAATTTTCCCGGAGAGGTGGTTCCTGTAGGATTCCTTGGAAATTATTAGTTAGATCATCTGATGAAGTTTTTAAATGAAAACATATGTGTTTAATGTTTTTGGTGGTTTATGGTGGTTTGATTAATAAAAAAGTGTGGTATTTCAACGGTTTGTGAGCATTCATACAGACCAGCTTTGTGGTGCATCAAAGATATTCATTTGGCTGTCTGGGAGCTTCACTGTACGTCGTTGGTTTCTATTTTCGTGGAGTTAGATCATCTGATGATATGGGCTGAAATATTAAAGACCTAGAAATATTACCTTTTTGTAAATTTTGGTAAACTACTATAAATTGAAGAGACTGTTAGATCAATCATTTGAAGATGCTATAAATTCAGTAAAGCAACTGAGGTTTCCAGGTAGAGGGGAATAATTAATTAACCTCTTACTCAAGAGTTTCATATGACAATTTTGAGGAGTTTAGACAATTTATTCCAAATATGCAGTACCCCTAGGATTAGTTGCGCTTCTTTCTTTTTATATGCTTCTGATGTTGAAGTGGGAAGCAGGGAAGGAGGATGAAGCATAAAATCTAAAGTCAGTAGTAAAATACTTCTAAACATAATTTTGTTAAGATAGACCATAGGTCATTATAGCAATAACCCATGCCTGGGTGTGGGTAATGCTAAATTTACCCACGGTTGGCGTGGTTTGGTCCCGAGGGCCAAATGAAGGTAAATTAGCATTACCACCAGAAATGATTATTGCTATTAATGACATTATTTAAGAAAAGAAACTATTACTTTTCTTAAATAATGGCATAATATAATGCCTGTTTACTGCCCTTCCGCAGATGTCTGGCATCCGGCAGTTCTGATGTACTGCGCCTGCGCGGTATACCAGAGCTGTGGGCAAAAGCAGAGAACGCAAGATCTCCGTTGCTTTAGTGTTTCGCTATGTTACATGAGTTTAACATAGCGAGACAGTTTAAAATAAGCAACGGAGATGTCCGTTGCTTATTTTAAAATGTCTCGCTATGTTAAACTCATTAACATAAAAAGCTAAAAAATCAAAGGAGATCTTGCTTTCTCCATTGCTTTTTAAAACACTGTCGCTATGTTAAATGGGTTTAACATAGCGAGACAGCTAAAATAAGCAGCGGAGATCTCCGTTGCTTATTTTAAGTTGTCTCTATGTTAAACCCATTTAACATAGCGAGACAGTGTTTTAAAAAGAGTTATACTAAGGGAAAAAGTCCGGGCGACCGGACCTTTTTCCATTAGTATAACTCGATTTACAACGGGCACGCTGGCCAATCAGCGTGCACATTTTGGGGGGGGGGGGTCATGGTATAATATTCGTTATTATGCCAACACAGAGTAATTAGAATAATTAAAAATATGCTTTTAAACACACAATGGAAGGCTAGTAAATTAATTAAATCTAATTCTAAATTATCATAATTTCTTTATAGAAGCATTCAGAATTCTAGCCAGCAGCACTTATGTCCAATTCTAACCAAGTGGAATCTGGAACTAAATGAGAATATTCAGTTTACCAATTTAGCAACTCATTGTGAGCATTATTCTTATTTAATAAAATGGTACAGGAATAGTTATTTAGCAGAAAATTTTAACAAGGGCCTATTTAATTCCTCAGTGGTTATGAAGGCCATGAGAACGATTGTGGGACGTTGGGATTTTCTGTCACTGCATACAGGTGAGATAGAACATATAGGTTAATTTCCTCAGTGACTGAAACTAGGCTTGATTATTCCTATGATTTGTGGATATTAGTCATTAATAAGAATATTCAGTACTCACTGCTTAAAATATTACTAGCAAGTTCAGCAAATGAAAGCCTGCTGCTACTTGAATGTTGGAATAAGAAGATTCATATATGAAGAATTCTCTTAAGATGATCTACTTATTTTAATTATTATAAATGTAACTTACTGCAGTAATGGATACTTTTTAACCTGGAGCAGAAAGCAATGTTTTTTCTTGTACTTACTGTGGTTTGAATAATGTAATTTGATTGTATATTTTTTGTATTGGGTATATTCGGGAAAAAAATAATAAACTGAAAATCTGGTATAATGGAAAACGACTGAGCAAATTAAAACAAAGGCAAAATGCCCCCCCCCCCCACACACACAAAAATACATAAAGCAGGTATCATAAAGTGTCTACATATATACATGACTATAGTTTCTTGCTATGTTTGCAAAAAACATATCAAATATGGTTAAATCCACAACACAACAGCACAATAATACACCAGATAAATAGCCTGCTCCACAGGACAACCAACAGGAAATACATAAAATGGAGCAGAATAAAATGATGGCTAGCAGTTATAAAAGTAAAACATCTTTAATGGAATTCAAACGTAAGCACGTTTACAGTTACAAAGACTGCTTCTTCAGATGATACTATTAGTCAAAAACCTTCATCCCTTAAATACAGTGCTTAACATTCAAATTCACATTCTTTAAATGAGTAACAAGCAATCAGAAAGGTAGTGCATTTGAATGTTAAGCACTGTATTTAAGGGATGAAGGTTTTTGACTAACAGTACCATCTGAAGAAGCAGTCTTTGTAATTGTTAAAGTGCTCACATTTGGATGCCATTAAAGATGTTTTACTTTTATAACTGATAGCCATCATTTTATTCTGCTCCATTTTATGCTTTTCATATAAAATATGGTGTTCATCAATATATATCCCAGGGCACATGGATGTTCTTTGAACCTGTGACTAAAAGTAATATTTAGTACAGTGACATTAGAAATGGAATGCTGTTCTCCTCAGGTAAAACTATGTCTTATTTGTAATAGCCTTGCCTTATTGCTGGCTTGTGAACAACTATAGTTTAGGAACAAGTGTAGCAGAAGCAGGAGAGGCCTTAGATCAACTGGTGGCCTTGGCAAAAGGCCTCCAAGGTGCCCCCCACCACATCACCCTTTGCCCCCATCCTGGTCTACCTACACCAAATAAATACTGGAAAAGCACCCCTGCTGGAGTGGCACCCTAGGTGGCTGCCTAGTTGGCCTATGCCTAAGGCCAGCTATGAGCAGAAGTAATAGCAGGATCTTGGGTTATGTACAAGATCACTGAATGAACATCAGCCCTTTGCACAAGTAAGCCAACACTACACAACCTACTTGAAATTTAAGCAAACAAAACACTGACTGTTGGATTGTGGTCAGGCCACGTGCTCCACAAGCACAATATGCATGTGCAGTCTGAATCGGACACACATTTCCGTTTCAGCAAGGGAGACTCCTATTATAAACAAATCACAATCCACTAGTACTGGACTTCTTTTTAGCAAATGAGGCACATTGATAAACTTTTATAAATACTAACTGGTTGACAATAACTCTTTTTTTTTTTCACTAGGAAGAGATTTCACCTCCCCTCACCTGTATCTTTATCAGGTCTATCATACCTGAAGCACTGTAACAAGAAGAGGGACACTGTGATTTTGCCCACTTTGTTTAGTTAGCAATACCACACTGTATGAAACAAATGGTACATTTCATTTTGATTTATTCCTCTCTAACTTTTATGTGCTAACAATATTACAATATAAAAATGCTACTTATATTAATGTGATGGTACAGTTTGGTGTTGTCATGACAGGTACTAAAATTAAAGGTGACCTGTTAAGGTCAACATAAAGCACTTATATTGATCCTACAACTTTACCTGCCTATATATGGTACATACACAAGAATCCCAAAAGAAGAAATGGAATACATTTATTTTATTTTATTTAACATTTCTTTACTGGGAAAGTCTGACTGGACACAGGTTCTTTTTCAGCGGAGGCCCGGGGAGAAAAGCTCCATGAGTAACAGTAAATTTTAATGCACAAATTACAATAATCAATAAAGCATAAAGTAAACAAAATGTAGTATACATAAGAAAATACAAATATGTTACATCATGACAAAAAAACCTAGGCTTAGCATAATCTGAAGTCCTACAAAGGTGAAGATCTTTATCCTCTTAATCAATGCTGCAGTAGCCTTGGATATTAGAGTTATATCCTGCATAGGCTATAACAGCCAGAGTTTCCAAAGCTTCAGGGCACCTTCCACACACCCAAACTGTCATGCAGCCAAACTAACTAAATGAAAAGTCTGTGTGACAAGCCCTTCAGAGCTTTACTGCCACCAAAGAGTACAGTCCTCTAAGACTTTTGAGGATTATCTGTTAGTTTGGTGCTATCCCTTTGCTGGGCAGATAAGTTCCCTTTGGAGAAAAACTTTCCATTTTCCAAATATTGTTTTTATCGCTTTCCTTTTCAGGAATGTTATTTTAAAGCTAGGAGCTGTGAGTTTTTACAGACTGTCACAAGACTGTATCATATTTTTAAATGGGAGCTCTCTTTTTTCCAGTCAGTTTAAAAGTTGTGTACAGTAACTGAAAACCACTTTTTTCTGTAGAGAAATTGTGTTTACTTTACTTTTGTGAGACTGGCAAAGTATTTTAAAATGCTTTTTACTGTGTTTTTCTGTGAAATAAGTGACCTTTAAGGCTTTGTTATTTTTACCTGTGCTTGTCTTCCATGGAAAAGAAGCACCGTTTTCGGCTTGACCATGGAACAAACTACCCATTTCCATATTCGGTCCTTCTTCAAGCTAGAAAAAGTTGAAGTTAAACAAACAGCATTTGTCACCACAGCAGACTAGCAATTTGCCTCAGCCACAGGTGGGAGATTTTGCTTTGGATATTTGTTGTACCTCAGACCACTCCTCTTTAATCCCGGATCCCATTGATGTAGCACCTACAGTCACTATAAAGTAGGGGTTAGTCACATCCTGTGCAGCTGCTCGTGTCCCCTGAGTGGGCAAGGGAGAATCACTCTTGTCAGTCCTGGGAGAGGGAACAAGGAAGGCATCCCTGTTGTGTCAAAATGCTGACCTCATCCCTACAAAGCCACTGTTGCCACTAGTAACATGGACGGCCTATTTTTCCTGTCAAAAAGGAACAGAAAACTAAGCAGGTCTTTCCTCCTTCTCAAATCTCCTTACATGAGTGTAGTTTACTGGGGTCGTCTCTGGGTTAAATTCACACTATTGAGCCCTCTTTGAACATAATTTCTTGCAAAAGAAAGAGGGATACTTATTTTCCTGAAGCGATTCAAGATTCTTACTCAAATCAGGAAGATGAAGGAACAGATACAGGGTTTTCTCCTCAGATTTCTGATACAGACTCAAAGTGGAGCTCGGTTTCTGATTCTCTATGTTAAGATTTCTTTTTCTGTTCTCTGAGACTATTGCTAGAATGTGCCAGTATTTTTAATCGCTGAACACTGAGGTTTCTCAGTCCCTCAGAAAATTCTAGGATTCTTTCAAAAACAAAAAATCTATGAGTTGTTACAGAAAAAATTCCAGAGTTTACACCCATTCTTCCTGCTCTGTCTGCTTTGGAAGGTGTAAATGTTATTGCCTGCAATTTTCCCGATAGTCTGCTCCAAAAAAGGCACATAAGATTTATATAGCTCCTCAATCTTTTAAGTTTTAATACACTAATCCCAAACTTGATCCAGCAGCTATAGCTTTAGTTGATCCCACTGCTGCAAAACACTTAGTTAATTCTAATCCCACTCTTTCTGATGAGGATGGAAAAACTATTGATAAGTATGGGAAAAAGTATATACTTCTTCAACTTTGATTTTCAGAATTTTGAATTGTCAGCCTCATATGTTAAAGTTTGTTCTGACTAATTGTAAAAGTATGACTGTTTTATCTGCGCTTTGTTCTTGTGAAGAAAAAAAATCTGCTTAAAAAAGTTAGTTTCTTCTTTAGCATGTCATTACTCATTGCTTATCAAATGTGTGCATGATTCTGTCAATACTACTTCTGGGACGATGGCCATGGGACTGTTTTGAGGAGGTTTGCATGGCTGTATTCTCCAAACCTCCCTCTGTGAAAAATGAAATTTTAAATTCCCTTGGGGCAGAGTCTTAGTTTTTTTTTACTGTGGTGATCAAAAAGTATGATGAAAGGGATCAGTTGATCCAGGGAATCTCAAAGATTTTCAGCCCTTTTTTTTCAAATTTTCTAAGGGATTCTCTAACTTTTCATCCAAATTTGGCAAAAAAGCAGAATAAGCAGTCTCAACAAAATACAGGTAAGTAGACGTTTAATAAGAAATGACAAGGGGTTTCCAAAAAGAACCACAGAACCTCCTAAAACCAAGAACAGTCTAATTCTAAATGACTATTCAAGAGACCTTGTGACCCCTTCCCATCCTGGCCCCTTTTTTCTTCCAGAAAGTCTGAATCTCCATTTTTCTGTTTGGCAACAGACAGTTTCATACAAATGTGTTCTGAAAATAATTCATCAAGCTTGCAGATGGCAGTGGGAGGAAACATCCTTTGCAGGAGATCATTCCTCATTCTATGGATCAGACTCTTATTTCCACCAGTTCTTCTCACATGCTGTCCCAGCAAGTAATAGAACCAGTTCCTCCTTCCCACATGGGGTAGGGTTTTTATTCAAGGATGTTCCTGTTACCATAGAAAGAAAATGCTCAAGACCAGCTCATGATCTTTCCTTCCTAAACCTGTTTATGATTGTGCCCAATTTAAAATACGTCACTTTGCAACCTGTAATCTCTTCTTCCTCCTTCAAGTTTCCTGGTAATACTAAACTTAAAGGATGCTTATGATAACATCCCTATTCATCCAGATTCAGATGTGTCTTAAGGAGTTGTGCATCTGGATCATATTATCAGTTCTCTGCCTTACCCTTTTAATTATCTACCACACCAAGAGTGTTCACAAAGTATCTACCTCCAGTTATAGCTCATTGCAGGATAATGGAGATCCACATTTACACAATTTAATTATCTTTGCAGAGTTTTTTTTTTTTTTCAAAGTGTCAGGAATCTCTCTTTTAGATGAGAGGTCTGTTACACAAGCTGAGATTTCAATAGAACATTAAAAAGTCTTTAATGACTCCTTCACACACAGGATTGTGTTCCTGGGATGTCAGCTACACACCTCAGTTCAAAGCGCTTTTCCTCCACAAGGAAAATAGATATATTTCCAGATCTAATTCTAAGGTATTCCACTCAAACATTGGTCACTGTGACGGAATACTTTAAGCTTGTTGGTCTCATGGCTTCTGTGATTCACATGATACCCCTGGCAAAACTCCACATGAGAAAGACATAGTGGTAACTGAAGTCTCTCTGGTCACAGTACCAATGCCCTTTATCTTTTCAAATTCCATTGTGTTTGGTTTTGTCAGAAGAAAAATCATTTGATGGAGACAACAGATATCAATAACTCCAAGTCTCCCCTTCTCCCTCCCTGTTCCAAAGATGCCAGTCACTGTAAGATACCTTCTTGGACTTTGTTTGGGGAATCTTTTCAGGAGGGATAGAAGGACAGAGTATGTGGGAAACCAAGGACAGATGCAGACATGTAAATATATGAGATGCTTCCCTGGTCAAGGCACTCAACTCTCTAAATCATCTTTGGTCCTGGGAGCTCTTCATGTTGTTACAGACAATACCACAGTCATGTGGTACATCAAGAAGCAGGGAAAACCAGGCCGTACCCCCTTAGCAGACTAGCCATGTTAGCTTGTGATGTAGCTTTACAGCACAATTACACTTTACAGGCATCCTTTATTCTATCAGACCAAAGCTGTGCATCAGACAAGCTTAGCAGGACCAGCACAGACTGTCACAAATGGAAAATAGATCAGGGGTCTTACAACATTTGATATGTCTGCAGGGAATTCCTCAAGAAGACCTTTTTGTCTCCTTTCTGAACAATCAATGGACAAGACTCCATTCTAGGACTCCATGTAAGGTGGCCTGGAAGACAGATGCCTTTTCTTTTTCTTGGACAGGAATGCTCCTTCATGCTTTTCCACCCTTTCCACAGATATCCAAGGTACTTCTGAAAATTCAGGATGAGTCCACCAAGATCATTTATGTGATTCCATTCTGGCCCAGGCACCTGTGGTTCTCCTTTCTTTTAGAAATGGCCAGGGAAAATTACCACAAACGTCCTCACAGACTGGATCTACTCACACAAGATGAAGGGCATTTGATACACTCTGACATAAATCATCTTCAGTTGACTGCCTGATAGGGCTATAATTCGTTTTTGTCACATGTTTACTGAGAACATGCAGCAGGTACTAACTGAGGCAAGAAAGCCTGCTAGTAGAAAATCATGTATTAACAAATGGAAAATGTTTTCTACCTGGTGCCAACATCATAACCAGCACGTATTAAAGGATAGATGTCCTCTGGTTTTCAATACTTGTATGGCCTTTCATATTCTTTTATAAAGTTTTATTCATTGGCCATTTCATCATGCCTGTCCATGGATCCTCCTCTTTCAATGCAGTCTCATGACAAAATCCTTTTGAAATGGGTTTTGCATATGAGGACTCCCAAGTCAACTGGTGGCCCAAACTTGAGATGTTAATTTTGTGTTAGAGAACCAATACTTGCTTCATTTTAGCCCGATGACCTGGCTGACTTGAGCTTCTTAACATGGAAAACAATTTTACTAATTGCTCTGACCTCTGCAAAAAGAATATCCTAGTAGCAAACTCTTATGGTGCATCAACCCTAATTCATTTTGTACAGGGACATGGTTTCTTTACGAACTGATCCTTTTTAATGCTAAAGTGGTATTAGAATTTACTTTAAGCCAAACTATCCATCTCCCTGTTCTCTTTCCTTGGATGTCCACAGACAACTCTGGTACTATTTTGACAGAACTAAATCTTTCAGATCTTTGGATCAATTATTCATTTCTTGTGAAAGTAAGAAGGGACAACCTGTGTCAAAGCAGACTATTTCCAAATGGTTGTCTAAAGTCATTAATTTATGTTATACTCTCCATAATAAAACTATACCAGGCTGGGTCAAGGCCCACTCTACCAGGGCCTTATCTTCATCTATGGATTTTTGTATATTATGTAGTCTTCTGTACATAATTTTATAAAGCTCTATAAGCTTAATTCCTTCTCAGATCCATGTCAGGCTTTGCTACGACCATTCTCCAGCAACTCTTGAACTCTTCTTCTTCCACTCCTTCTCAGATCCATGTCAGGCTTTGCTAAGACCATTCTCCAGCAACTCTTGAACTCTTCTTCTTCCACTCCTTCTCAGATCCATGTCAGGCTTTGCTACGACCATTCTCCAGCAACTCTTGAACTCTTCTTCTTCCACTCCTTCTCAGATCCATGTCAGGCTTTACTAAGACCATTCTCTAGCAACTCTTGAACTCTTCTTCTTCCACTTCCCAAATGTAGTTAAGGCTACTGCAGCAGTGATCAATGTGATGAACATAGTACAGTTGTATAAGTAACCTTAGAATAACAGTTGATGTTTCAATAATAAGTGCTGCAATAGCTGCTCCCTCCCTCCACCTTCCTTACTTTTTGGTGTATTTTTTTAATGCCAGGGTGTGGACATGTATTGTTCAGGGCTTAGTCCCCCTCACTCTTTTGCCAGGAATGCTCTGAAGGGCTTAGCTCCCAAACTTGTCTTTTATTCATCTCAGCTCAAGCTGACTGACAATCTGAGCATGTGGAAGGTGCACTGATGCTTTGGCAGTTGGTTGACTGTTATATCTTGGCAGGATATAAGCTATATAGCTAAGGCTACTGAAACAGTGATCATTCGAGCATCAGCTGTTAAGTTTACTTGCACAGCTATACTTTCTCTTTCACAGAAGAGTGTAATGGTGCAGTGAAGTTGCATCTTAGTAGCTCAAGAATATTTTATATAAACAATAGATGGATGTGATGAAGATCTATAGAACAAGTTAGCAATGTCCACTGAGGAATTACATTAAACTCAGGATCTCAGAATTCAGAAGACAGACTATAGAAAAGACAGATTGTTTTCTCACCCCAGAGATTCAGCAATGTGGAAATAAGAACAGTAGGGGAATGGGACAAAACCTTCTGCATGGGGGTATTGAGGAAACGACCCACACAGAAAAGAGCTGTGGGAGGGAGTTATTTTAACATTACTTATAGAGTTGCTTTCTGAATTCCAGCATTCAGAGTGCTGCAATTTGGAAATAAGGCTATACCCTGCTCCTATCATAGAAGACACACATATACATTTTGATGTTTCAAAGTGCTGGCATTTTTAATATCTTTCAAAGTTAAATGTCTTGTTATATCATGAGGTTGTGTAACATCTTTAATAGCTGTAACATATCATTTCATTTCCTTCAAATGTCATTTATTTACACATTAGCTTCTACATGTAATTGTTTACATTTCTGATATTACTTAACAGTTCGAACAATGGTAATCTTGCAAAACAGAACCTCTTCTAGGCAAAAGAATAACTATAGTAAGCTTTTCGTTTCAAAGCTATAGGATGATGGACTTGCTTAGTGAGCTGTTAAAATGTATTATTATTTTCTTGACTTGATAGGAGCAGTTGTTTTTAGAATAACTAGAAGAAAGTCTGCCAGTAAAACCTAAAGGAAAATTACAGTGGAGCCATCCTATAGATATTCAGCTGACTTGACTTGCAAGACCCACAGCAGGATAGTCTGAGCTCAGCCCTTCCTGAAAGCTTGACACTTGCTTGTCAGCGGCATGGCTTAGCATGCATTATCATTTTCCAGCAGTGTGTGGCATTAAATGATTAATGCGCTGAAAATGTAAACCTAAGAAAGATAGTTTGCATTGCTTATTTATTTGACAAGTGAGTCAGTGTACAGTGACCCAGTCTGTACCTTTTTACATTCATGACCCAGTGGGATGCTTACAGTAAATGGAAAAGGCTTCCAGGATGCTAACAGAAAACACTGGAACACGGTTATTTTCTCCTATTTTTCTTCAAGGGCACTGAAGAAATGTCCATACTCCTCACTGATCGACTGCCATGAAATCTTTAACATCCCATTTATTATCATCAAATATGTCTCATCTAAATTATAGCACCTCACAAGTATGGTATCCCCCTTATACAGTACTGAAGATTTAGCTCTTTAGCATGAACTCTGTTAACCAGTATGGTGTGAGTATAGAACACAAGGCCTTTGGATCTTTTGGCATTAATGACAAGTATACTACTGATACTGAATAACAGACTGTGCATCTCCACTAGGCATTTCTCACTAGATCATAAAGTACAGATCTACCAGACTGGTTTCTGAGTCCTGAAATCTGGAAATTACTCTACTGGGTATATAATGACAGACTGAATGCTAAATACAAAACCAGTGTAACCAGCACATCTAAATCATAAAAGGTGTTTGTGTTGTGGTCCTCTGCTTCTCCTGTCCCCCAACAAAAGGACTTGAAAGTCCCCCTCATATCCATAAATGAGGGCTGTCCTACCACACTTTGCTCTTTAAATGTACTACTCTGAGGTTACAACTCACCACTTCCCTTTTTCCCTTGATTCCTGCAACCTCAAAGAAACCATACGAACAGCTGGGGGGTGGGGGCTTTAATATCCTTTGACATCACCAGGATAAAAACACAATCAAACCCCTGTGACTGTGCAGGTAGCCGCAAAGAGTTATCAATAAACCACAGGAAACTGTTCACTCAGACTACACCTAGGAATTGCCTAGTTTAAGGCCATGACATAACTCAAAGAAATACAATCAACCTAGGAGGCCTGAAGAAAGCAAATGGAAGCGGTTCATAGAAATACAGGCCTGAAAAAGAAAGAAATTAAACAATAAATAGGAAAGAGTTTGGAAATTATGGGGTGATGACTTAATGCCATAGTTTTGAAAATAACATAACAGTAGCAATCAAATCAGTTAAGATGTGAGATGGCCTACTGCAGTGGATAAAGGCAGAGAATAACTGCCAAGGCAACTGGTAAGGTAGCCATTGACACTTTACCAGTAACCCCCCTACCCCATTAGATCTTGCCTTCATTTTGAAGGAGCAGTAAGCCAGTCATGTCAGAGCTGAATCTGTGGATATACACCTAGTGTCTAAATTGTCTAACTCCTTTTCGAAAGAAGATAGTGTGCCACATTGCTTAATTTGAAATAGATGTTACAAAGAACTGGTAAGCACCATGAGACAAATCTCTCTCTGTCTCTCAACCATGTTTTGTTTTATTTGCTGAATCTGGTTTGGACCCCTGGTTCTAGAGCTAGTGGGGCTGTTTGATTTATGGAAATACAATTGGTTTTGGGTCCCTCGTGGCTTGAAAAGCAAGATGCAAATCACCTCTAAGGAGTCTACAGGACACTGACTAAAGGGGCAGTGCTTCCACAGCCTGTCCTGGTAGCTGTCTTATAAACTCATGATATTTTTAGTTAGGAATCTCTGGGGTCTTTTCAGTTGGTGTGATCAATGTGCAAAGTAGAGGAGTAATAACTTCCTTGGATCAAGGTGAAATATCATTTGCAATAAGCTAAGCCAGGGAAATACATTTCTGAGCCACTGTTGCAATGTGATGGTCAAAATCAAACTGTTGTCTATACTATAACATGAATGAAGAGATTGTTTACCAAATGGGATGATTTACACTTTATAGTGTTCAGTTTTAACTTCTTGTTTGAGCACCAGATGTTAATGCGTGACTTCCAGCTGGAGCTTCTGTGCATCAGAAATGGACTTGAAGAGAACACAAAGTTTACAATCATCCTTAAATTTGGTTAGCCAGAGATCCCCATCTGTAGTTTGGAGATCTGCTAAGTAGATGCTAGATACTAGGGATCCCAGCATGGAGCTCTAGGGAGAGCCACTGGTCATTTTCATATTTACTGAGGATGAATCTGCTGCCCTCACTACAAGTGTTCTATCCCTCAACCAATTGCTATCCAACTATGTAAGAGTCAATTTGGAGCACATTCATCTTGCTTATTATGCTAACATATGATATGGGGTCAAAAGTCTCAGCCAGGTCAAGGTTTGCTGTATGGACAGCATGTCTATTTCTTGCATTATTGATTCATAGTTGTTGGCCAGATTCATTAGACGGAATCTACTCTTAAAGTTGAACTGCTGGGGAATCAAGCCTTGTAATACTTTTGATATCATTTTTAATTATCAAAACTAAAATTGGTATCCAGGTAAAGGTTAAGCCAAAGCGCAAGAAAAATGTGTAAAAATTCCAAAACATACTTGACACACCATGGCTGAAATAATAAAATAACTTTAATAAAAATAATAAAATGTATATGGTGAGCACTTTCACTGCACAACACAGTGCTTCTTCAGACCAATAAAATTACAAATGTGTAACAGACTTGCTTTTAAAATCAGAAACAACCAATCATCTACTAATAATCAAATTAGGAGAATCATTCTCATCCAATCAAAACACACAAAAAGTGCACAAATCAAACTACAGATCTGCGCCACATAGGCAATCAGAATCATTAGCTATGTGCACAAACCACAGTTCAAGTTAGCCATAACAGCCAATCAACCAAAAGCAGAAAGTGCTGCTTTCATTCATAGCAAGCTAACCAATCAAATAGCTATCTATAAAAACAAATCAAAGTACAGATCTAGGCTTTGACAACCAATCAAATAAAACAGGAAGAAATGTTTTCATACATAAGAAACTATAACCATGAAGTTGGTAAAGGGATGTAGGTCAGTGACAGTATGATATGCTTTGTTTACATGAAGTCCCAGGTTCAATCCTCAGCACTTATAGCAAACTCAGTGTGTCAAATCATGACTCTTTAGTACAGGTTTGACAGATAAAGCTTCATTTAAACTAGGAAAGCTGTCAGCTTTTAGACATACAATCCATTTAAGTTCAATTTAAAGCATTGCACTAGCTGTGTGTCATACTTCAAAGGCAAAACCAGTGGCTAAGCTTAGGTTAAATAGCTTTAAGAGTGGTTCTGCTAGGGTATATTTGGAGTGTTTTATCAGGGTAACAGGTATATTATCAGGCCCACTGAATAATGTATTTTCATTTTGGAAAGTACTGCTAGAAGTGTTCTTTGGTTATGATGGATGGGTTGAGATTCTGTTGTATACGTGTGTGCTTCGTATAGATGTTTTTGGGAGTGAAATTTGCACTGAATTTGTTGGATTTTTATATTGGCTCTCTCTGTTATATCCAGTTAAGCAGTGCCATTATTGACAGAGATTTGCCATCAAATATTCTTAACTTGGCACATTTATAACTGTTCTGTCATCTTGATCTCAGAACTGTACATGCATTCAGTGAGCACTTACTGTGATAGTATGTAATGTCCAGCCCACATACTACTCAGTTCACCAAGCAAACATAACCTGTAAGATACAAAAACATGTACATACAAAAATATATGAATGATATACTTCCAAGACAACTAGAAATTTCATATACTGTCTCAGAGGGATAAAATGCGGGGGGGGGGGGGTGCACCCAATTAAAAAAGGCTTCCTCATAGCTCAACTGATAAGACAGCATGTATATCTTATATCTGAACTTAGAGGCCTTTTGCAGTAGATAATGACTGAAAAAAACCCAGTAATTTTGATGCCTCCTAGGAAATCAGAGAAGGCGGAATAACTAAAGACAATGTCTCAGAAGCATGACTTATGAATCAAAGAGTTCATAACAGAGGCCTTTCTCCTGGAATAACGGTTCTGGTACTAATGCTTGTTAATGGTATCAAATTACAGTGAAATGTCCACAGTAAAGACACACTTCAAGCAAGCAATGGAAACAGCACTGCCCCTTATGGAATGGCCTTTGACAGCAGCACTTTTCAATTGGTAGTTAACCACCTGAGTGCAAAAGCTAGCACTGTTGGCTATTCACCGAACAAGGGTTTGTTTAGCGATTGCAAGCCACTACTTATTTGGAATAAACCCAAAAACAACTGGCTAGTTTTCAGATTATATGAGGATAATGGTCTTCCAGCTCAAGTGTATCACTCAAAAGACTCGTATCATAGCAGTGGTGTTCTAACCTCTTTGTCCCAAACCTTGATCTGCAGAGTTCAACATTAAACCATGGCTTGTGAACACAGAAGGAAATAAGATGCATGTAAGATAAGGCAAACATGTCCTTAGGAGAATTCAGTGACCAATTACAGTCAAGTAAAAAAAAAAACACCTGTCCTGCCAGTATTATTCAGTGGAAGAAACAGTCCAGCTTAAGCTTTAAGAAAAATTACAACACTCAGACTAAGAAACTGGACAACATTTATATCACAGCAGTGTTTCATGGATGCTTGTTTAGTAGTAAAGTCAGATGAATAAGACTATGAGCTGCTAGTCCTAGGTTTGATTCCTTCATTCTCCATTTGCCTGTTGTGCAACTGTGAACAATTTATTTGCTTTTGTTTATTGGGAAAGTCCACCTGTTAACTGAAATGCTCATTTTCAGCAGAGGCCCAGTGAGAAGAGCTCCAAAACAAGGATAGAAATGCATTTCTGACAATTCAAAAGAACACCAGTCAACAATCAATTAACATGACAGTGATTCCAGGTCTCTACTGAAAACGAGTCTTAATCAGTTGGACATCCCAGTTAAGAACACACACAAATGAAAAAGTAAATAAATAAGTCCGAGATGGGCATACCCATCTGAAACACTAATTCAGGTGTACTGCCTAAATAACATATTGTAGTGATGATTATGTGCACATATATAAATCCTTTCAAGATAAAAATTTTCTAGTTAGTATGCTGAAATCTCTCAAAAACAAGAGGTTTTGGGGAAACAATGCTGAGTCAATAAGAAAGAGAGTAATCTTTATAGGAAAGTTCTTACACAAACTGGTAGATGACAGAGAAAGAGAGACAAATACTTTGTTCCCGCACCCAAAGAAAGAAAAAAATAAAATAAATAAAAAGATAAAAATAGCTGGGGTTCTGACTGCTAATGTGTAGCACATGTGATTTGGTTGTGAAACAGATAGCTACTACGCCTATCTTCTGGCAATTCTAGGGTAATGATTCAGACACACACAGAATCAAAGCAGTTGCTTGTTGAGAGCCAGAGATATTGTCTTAGTTTTGCTGCAGATGAATTTTTCGGAAGTACACAGCACTCTATATTGGACCAAGAAAGAAAGGGTTCCAACAACCTGCTTAAGCTGCCACAAAGGAACTCTGGGTATAGTTTGGAATCAAGGTGGATGAACCTCAAGAAGCTGCTTCACACTAGAGAGGATATAAGAGGTCCTATAGCCCATGAATGAGGAGACCCTAGGAGTGAGTACAAAGCCCCATTTACAGACTGCACATAATATGTGATGTGGAAATGCCTACAGGTCTGCAAAAAGGGCTGGATGGGCACATTAGAAGAAAGAGTGAAGTACAAGCAGAGCATCTATAGAATAAAAAAAAATAAACCTTAAAGGAAACTCTCAGGAAGTAAACATGTATCACTAAAATTCAAAATCAAAACAAGTAGTACAACTAAACAATTAAACTAAAGCATAAAAATTGCAGAACAGTAACCCCAAAAATATTAAGAACACAGCTCCGTTACACAAATGAGTGCCTATTTTTCTCCAGTAAACATTCCACATTAAACCATGAAGGACAACTACATCAATGTAATTTATAGACCTACCAGATGGTAGGAATCTTCCAGAATACAGTAGTAAAGTGTCTGACAGACTCGCTTTCAGGAGCTGTGATATCACTGTACTAGCAGATGAAGGGCACTCTGCTGCTGGTTTCCATAATGTCTGGCACTACGTACATCTGAAGTGTCTTATCATTATATTTCCATGCAGTGAACATTTTCTAGATAAACACAGGGTAAGCCGATTCATTCCTCAGGCCCCAGTGAAGCAGTACTACTGGAAATTTACAGGAATATCGTGAATATTCCTTTTTCAGGAAATGAGGGACACAGCCGTAGTCACTCTTAAACTGCTTTAATAAGAGTTTTTCTCCCTTCTGGATAAAATATTTAAATACATGGTATATATCCTAATCAGCTGTGAACTTAGGATGTCCTGTTACTTTTGAGTGCTCTTAAAATGCAATTTGAAGCTGAAAAGTACATCTCTGTTTCTTGATTTTCCACACACTTGAGCAGCTTGCTTGGTGACATTAAAGGAATAAACAAAACAGACTTCTTTAAACAGAATGTAAAGAATGAATTACTCTTTAAACAAAATGTAAAGAATAAGTTACAGTGTAGATCCAAGTGCTTTGGCAACACCTAATTAGGACATAAAGGATGTTAGCTCATGGGCTGCCTGACCAAAAAAGAAATGCAGACATTGCACTGTAATCATGGGACAGTTTTATTCCTCTGAAAGTACCTGTTCATGGCTTGTTTTCCTGTGTTCTGCGAGTATGCTGAGCTATATTACTACTGCAGGCCAATAGTCAAATCATGTGCATTATGCAACAGTACAAAGTGAACTCTTCTTTAAGAAGAGTTCACATTATCATTGTGTCAGCTGCATATCGAGAAAATATCACAGACATTTCATTTAGAAAAAGAAAAGTCATAGTGTTAGGGCATAAGTTCACTTTCATCATGCTTCAGAGTTGGGCCTCAAAATATAGGGTAATGGATTTCTCTGATCCTGATTTCTGTAAGACTTGGCAGGCGCTGGTTTCACCAATAGTGTGGAACACTTTATAACATGAAAGAGCATTTTATGGCAGCATGCAAATAAAATTAAGTGAGGGAGATTTTGTAGCTGCTGGGTGTGGTTTGAGTTTTTTGGGCAATGACCTCTGACCTGATTTTATGAAGTAGAAGAGTGCTGGTTGGGAAGAGGATTTCAACACACAGGAAAAAATATTTTATTTGGGGAAAGAGTATTTTCAAAGAAACTACTACTGTCTTTTTTTTTAATTGGAATTAAAATGTGTAGTTGTGTTCAGTTACCCACGTCATATTTGTGGTAGGAAATTTACCTTGCCTAATCCTTGATGATTGTAGAGTCTGGTATCAATTTATTGTCTAACAAAAGTCCGTTAACATAGCTTAATTCAAAACTATCATTTCAACAGTCTCCTAAATGTGTGCTTGAGCTGGCAATCTCCTTTTCGGAGATTCACACTTGCTACATTTTTTTACAAACACTGAATTAGTAATATGCAATAAGGATACTGTGAGTAAAACACCCCACTGCTGCATATTTTTGATGAAACTGTTACAAACCCTGGGGTATATATACTCTCAAATAATGTAGTATCTCTGACTCACATCTGGTTTCCATGGGATCTAACAAGCTTGCAGTATGTACAACTTCCACAAGCATAATTTCTGTTTTCCATTATGTCCCCACTCTAGCATATAGCTGGATGTCGACAAAGAGTTTACTTAATGAGTTCTGCTTGCTTTGCTTCATCACAACAAATTAAAGACTTGTCAGTACATTATTAGCCACATATCATTATATTACACATCTGGGGAAATGAGACTGTAGTACAAGGTCTAAAACAGAACTAGGAAGGTTTCCAAATATCACAAAATAAGTGCAGAGAATAATAACAGGCATGCAGAACTAATAAAGACCACTGGTTAGGTTATGTCCAGTGAAGCAACTGCTGAAAGTGCAAGGGTTAAAACTGCTCCCCTTTAAAAGAAAGAAAGAACTTAACTGTGATTAGAGGTACACATACCAACTACAAGGCTGTAACTGTGGGAGGTACAGTGATTGTGGAGGTGGTACATGCAGTCACACACCATGTAGCAGGCATATGGGGTTCATAGCCTCAACACTGGAAGGATGCAAGGGGACAAAGCCTCTTCGTAAAAAAGGCTTTAAAGGTGTAACAGTGAGTTTTATAATTCACTGTTTTTTTCACTAGCAGACTGTAATTTTCTGAGTGTCAGGATTTACAATATTGAGTCTAGCACTTGCAGTACAGAGAAATGTTTGTAAATGCCTATGCATACTATCATAAATAACTTACTAATGACAGAAGTTCACAAATCTGTCTATCCAGTGTGCATTCTGTGCTCCACCTTCATATTAGATACAGCAGCAGAGATTTGTACTGAAGTCCTGGAGGAAACTTCCAGTTTACATTAAAAAAAATGTATCATAGGAAAATAGTAAGTTAGAAATTTACAATTTGATGTTTAGATTTACAAAGGTAAACTTGTAAGCCACAGGAATATCTACAAGAATCCCAGTATGAAAGTCTGCAAAAAGCTTCTGGCTATTTAAAGTACTATGGAACTATTTGCTTATGTCATGTAATGGAGCATCTGATAGTGTCAGCAAACAAATTTAGCTACTATAACACAGAAAACATAAAAAAAAAAAAATCATTCATTATCAACAAACTTTCATTATATCCACTTTTTCAGACTGTAGTAGTGCACATGGTGTAAATTTGATGATAAGGAATGAACATATTTTAAGTTTTCCAAATTTTGATGAGCTAACTTTGTTTGTGGTTTGTTTAATTTTCTATTTTTCCTGCCTCAGTAAAACCATGTGTGCTTTTCATACTATCTGGAATGTTCATGCTGAGTTGGAAAGTGCATAAATGTTTATAGGAAAAGTAGTTTAAGTACTTCTCTACATTTGACCTTTAAGCAAAGGAGCAAGGCATCCACTAGTCAACTAGTAATGGAGAGTTGACTGCAAACCTGGAGAGTTAGTGGCCTGAGTAGAGTTGTGCTTCAGCAGCCAATGACCAGTCCATCTACTAAAGGAGAAGGGACAGGGTTTACCTGTTGCAGTATCCTCTCTGGTGGGAGAGATTTGGTGATCCAAGGTAATGTTGAAAGGAAAAGACAAAACAGATGCCATGCAATGCTTGTCGCATAGAGGTGGTGTCATAACTCTCAACTGTATAGATTTTCAAAGAATGTCCAGATGTTTGCCTTATATTTTTGGTCCGTTTTTCATAAAATTGTGACTTTCTGGCAAATTAGTGGCAGCGACTTAGGATTTAAAAGGCAAAATCCCTGTGGCAGCATGAAAGACATCTCAGACAATGTCTTTTCCTTCTAGAAACAACTAATGAAAATGACCTACTATGACAGTAAAGGGGACTGGCAACTCCCACCCATATTGGCTGAGACCCATTGCTAAGGAGGAATGCTGGCAGTGGCATTTTTGCTCCTAACTACAGTATCATCAAATGGGAACCAACACCCGTTAAATCAGAATACCAGCTGGAGAGCATGTGCCCAATGAATGCCAATTCCCTCATCCCATGTTAGGGATAGTTATAAATCATAGCTACATGAGTGTAGGTAGCGGTGTTCTATAGTATTTGTAAGGCCATGGTGGAACCTTATCTTTAAGAGCAGAAGACAACATTTGAATAAAGGCCTACTCAGGTACCTACTAGGGAGCAGAGAAAAATATGGAAAACACTCAGGTGCATCAGAGTGATTTAGTACAGACATTCTGCTACAACATACCAGAAGAAGCTTCAGTCTTGTGGTAGGCAGTTGTTAAAAATAGAATAAAGAGTTATGGTAAATAAAGAATAACAGTATGATGAGAATGAAGATGTCTGAATTTGGGATCAACATAAAAAGAATAAATATATGCACAAACATTATATATACATACATACATGTGTGCATACACACTTATGTTTGCCCCCACACATACATGTATAAAATGCTTCTGATCAATATTCCATACTATACAAAGAAACAGAACGGAACTGTAGCACATACGATTGCTATAGCTTAGAACATGGTACACAGAATACCTATTACGCAGTTCAAATGAAGTAAAATATTTGAAAGCTATAAAACATCTCATAAACCCATAGGAAACCATCAGAGGAAGCATAAAATGGTTAGTGGAGGCGAGGCGCTTGTATAAGCAGGTAATCAGCTGCGTGATTTTTACATAAAATGATTATTGGAGGTACCTGTATATTACCAGATAATCAGCTGCATGAGTTTAACATAAAATTATTATTGGAGATATCTGTATATCCCCAAATAATCAGCTGTATTAGTTTATTCTGGAAATTGGTCCAAGTGTTAGTCAGAGCACAGAATGCACAGACCTGTTAAACTTGTACTTGAATGCACACACATACCAAACTTTGTCTTTATTATTTTTTTTTTTGGCTGATAGGCACACAACTGTTGACTTATTGCCATTCAGTCAAATGGCATTAAGATTAGTTTATGTCAGTTCTGCAACGTAAAGTTTTGACACTGACTATGCTCCAAATGATACAGGTTTGATTAGCTCCAGAGCACTGAAGAAGCAATTTGATGCCAACTCACTCAACCCAGTGCAGGGTGTAGAAAGTCTGTCCATAAAAGCTCCACCTGGGGAGGATCTGACCATGCAGCCCTAACAACTAAGGATTCTTGGAAGTGCAAGCTTGGAAAGAAGTGCATATGCAATCTAATTGAAACTGCAGGTATGCAGAAGGGCAGAAGTGTACTGCACCTTTTCCAGTCAGAACTGTAATGTGATTTCCAGCCAAGACTGTGACAGCTAGAGCAGATGAAAAATCCCCTTACCACCACTGGTTGACAACTCCAATTCCTAGTTTTAACTTTCCTCTCCTAGTATTCTAGGATGTCAAGGTCAGGGGGTAAAATGGGCTAACATGGTATAAGAGGTCTGGAGGAGGAAACAGAGATGAAAGCATTAGAATTAAAGTTACTTATCAGTTGCTGTAAACAATACGCAGCTTAATTTTCAGAACGTGACATCCTCTGAAAGAGTTAATGAAATTTCCAAGGAAATAAACTTGAATTTCTTCTAGCAATTCTGTCAGAGTATTTTTTGCAAATATCATAGTTTAGAAACAATGACTGTGGTATTTAGGTTCGATGAAGAGATGAATTTAAGCAAATGGTAGAGTTTTCTGTGCAGAAAATATCAATGCTGGATTACCAAGTTAGACACATAAACCCCTCAAGATATAAACATTGTATGGGACCTAAAACCATTTCTTGAAAAAAGAAATAGCGCTCATGTATTTTGATGAAATGTTTATTCTTTATAAGCATTGTATTATTTCAGGAAAATTGACATTTACATTTGCTTGATGAAATGTTTGGAATTTAATTGCATTTTGCATTACTAGAATCTATTATAATAAGAAACCTCTGGCTGAAAATTACTTGTAGTCTCTTTAAAAGAAGTATGACAATTTAGGCAATGTCTTTTATACGATAATGATATGCATTCATATGCGGATACTGCATATGGTTGTGCATTATACGTATTCCTCTGTAAGAATAGTTTAACTCATAATGATATTTCCAAAACAAATTGTTGTTTCAGTAATGTGCCAATTATTTTGAGTCTCATAAAGCTTTATCCACTTCTCTGTTTTCTAGATGCATACAACAGTTTAACGTTGTGCAAGTGTGCTTTTGACTAAAGTCTGTCACTGCATATGGACACCTATCTAAATTACTATATGAATTTATTCTGAACCAATTTATGAGTTGAGAGATGTGTTATTTGTTCCCTGGTGTCATCATACTGTTTCAATCTGCTGTCGATATGATTCTCATGTCATGATTAAAACAACCTTCAATGAAAATGTAATACACGAGTTACTGTACAAGAACTGATTGCAGAGACTAACAGCTGACTAGTCTTTCCCTAATGGTTTCCCCACTGA
Source organism: Protopterus annectens (assembly GCF_019279795.1). Lineage (NCBI taxonomy): Eukaryota > Metazoa > Chordata > Ceratodontiformes > Protopteridae > Protopterus > Protopterus annectens. The sequence continues at coordinate 506,099,279 of NC_056748.1, forward strand.
AGATGGAAGGCTGTATATGTCTTCCTCCTTCTCCTTGTATCTATACTCACTGCTTATATTCTGATGATCTCCATTTGGGGATGGATCAACAATACGTTTCTTTTTGCCCCAGTTCAATATCTTTAGAGTCTTTTAGTAATACCACCCAGTTGGTTAGGCAATGTCTCATAAGAGATAACTAGCGCATTTACTTTTGATGTGGCAACTCAGAAAATGTCACGCATACTTGTGTATGCCCCCTAGTATGTCAAACCAGGAGCCATCACATGGCCTTTCACATGACCTGTGGCGGGTAAGACCTCTGTCTTCATAACATTAAGATATGTCTGATCATAGTTCTCCACCCCTTTTCATGGTAGTGAAGTGTATGACCAAAGCCGAAGTGTGCCATACACAACACCGCAAATCACATTGAGTGAAAGAAGTTACTGCGGGCTGCCTCCTCCTTCATAAGACATACAGCGAGGTGAGCTTGGAACCTTCTGTATGGGGGTGAGGGAGGTACTTTGTTCCTTGGGGGGAATGCTCATATCCTACTTCAAACTGTTGTCATTCAGAGCTGCATCTGTCTCTTACTCAGATGTCCAACAGCCCTTCTAAGCTGCCTGCAGGCCATACCAACTCATAAACAATGAATAGCAACACTGTGTGCCTGCTGTTGAACATGGTAACAAGTATGCCACACCTATGCATGAAAAAGGGATGCCAGCAATGGAGGCCTACCCTTGAGCACACCCAATCATTATTATTCAAATAAATATGATTAGGTTCATAGGTAGGTACTAGGCTAACAGCCCAAGGGCCTATGTAAGCCTAGCCAACAAGGTTCCCTGGCTTACGCCACCCAAGAAAGTTATTTTCCTGTGCCACTGATGAGCAGAGACACAGAAGTGACCTCTGGGGTGTATTTCCTATTTCCCATCCACTCATCAAGATTTTTCTTGAAGAGCGCTAATGAAGAACTTTGCTTGACATAGATGGGTAGCCTGTTCCAGAGTATGGGAAGTCTCTGGGACAGGAATCTATCCCTCCAGCATGTCCTGTTTATTGTGGTGACAAGGTTTAGGTCCCTACAGTGTATAGCTCAGAGGGATTGGAATTTCTTTAGGTGTAGCATGTCCAACAGCTCTGGGTTTGACATAGCTTTATATGTTAGGCAGAGATCACCTCAGAGTAGGTGATATGCTATGGAGTAAAGCTGGAGTTTTTTGAGACGGTCAGTGTAGGGAACTGTTTGAGGCCAGTAATCCTCTTTGTGAGGTACTTCTGTGGCCTTTCCAGCTGCTGCAGATGTCTTGTGAGGTACATTCCAAAGGGAGCGTTGTACTCTATAATGGGTCTAATGAGTGTAGAGTAGAGGGGAACAATGACCTCTTTTTTCCTGGATGAGAACCCTTTTATGATGAGGTGTGCCATGTAGAAGGCCTTCCTGACTACTGTGGCAATGTGACTATCAAAAAAGAGACTGCTGTCCACCTGGGTCCCAAGGTCTCTTATCACACATTTGGTGTTAAGTAGATTGCTGCCTATGTGGTAGTTCATGAGTACAGAGTTTTTACCAAAGGGGATGACACTGCACTTTTTGGCATTGAGTTTGAGGCCATGGCTCTGGTACCAGGCATCCGTCTCAGTGAGGCCCTTCTGTAGAATTTCCGCATCATTTGGGGACTTGACTATGGCTCCTTGTTTGCAGCCATCTGCGAACTTCATTAGCCAGAGACCTTCTGTGTTAGCCTGTACTTCAGAGAAGTAGATACCAAACAGGAGAGGTCCCAGGACTGAACACTGTGGTACTCCACTTGTCACTAGTTTGAGGTCAGATTTGGAGTCTGCAACTTTTACAGTGTGGGTTCTGTCAGTGAGCCAGTTGGCAACCCATCTTGTTATGTAGGGATTTATATCTAGTTTAGTGAGTTTAGCTATAATTCCAGAATGGAGGATGGTGTCGAAAGCCTTGGCGAGGTCAAGATAGGCTGTGTGAACTACCTTACCCTCATCTACGGCTTGTGTGACTGCCTCAAAGAAGTCGATCAGGTTCAGGAGACATGATCTGCCTTTCACAAACCCAAACATGGTGGTATCCAGAGTTTGGAGTTTACCAATGTCTTTGTTTATAAGTTCCATGATGATACGTTCCATGGCCTTGCAGAACAGGCTCATCAGGCTAATAGGGCTATAGTACCTGGGATCAGTGGTGGCTCCCCCTTTGTGGAGAGGGATTACTATTGCTGTGCGCCATTCAGTGGGCACAAAATCTGATGCGAGGCTATTATTGAACACGGTGCTTAGGTGGGGGAGACAGTTCGTTCTGAAGTTCATGTAAAACACAGCCTGGGATGTTATCCGGTCCCATGAATGTTGTGTTTTTGGCTTTAGAGAGTGCAGCTTTTACCTGCGTAGTTGTGATTACAGGGACTCTGCATTCTTCCTGTATAGATATGTGCCCTTTAGGGGGTGAGGGGGGTAAAGTTGTGCCCTTTAGGGGGTGAGGGGGGTAAAGTTAGCACTGAACCTATCTGCCAGGATGTTGGCAATATCAGTTGGTTCTGTAATTTTTGTGCCGTTGTGCTGCAACTAAGAGCAGATCTGGGTGTTGCCATCAAGATTCTTGACATAGCTATAGAATGCTTTGTGGTTGTCCTTAGAATTAATGGTGATTTTGTTTTCAAAGCTAGCTTTGGAGGATCTTATAAGGGATCTCAGCTTCTTACTGAAGCTGACCTGGGAGCTCCTCCACTCATGGGATTTTACTCTCTTTTGCAACAGTTTCTTCCTTCTGTTGTACAGTTTGTTTATGGCAGGGGACCACCAGTTTGGCTTCCTTTTTTTGGAGGATAGCATCTTGGTTCTGTTTGGGATAGCATGATCCACGCACTCGTGTAAGTGCTTATAGAGTGCATTTGTGTAGGATTCAGCAGTTGTAACTGTACTGTCCATCTGCATGGGTGTCATGAAGTTCACCACTTCTGCCTTAAGAAGCATGAAGTTGGCTTTGGAGAAATTTTTTACCATGGTTTCCTTAATGGGGAGTGGGGGCAGGATGTGGATATCAAGGGTGATTAGCTTATGGTCGGATCGGACCAATGAGGAGTTGACTTCAGGTGTGGAACACCAGTCACTTATGTTGGTAATGACTAGGTGTAGGATACTGCTGCCCCTGGTGGGGTTGTGGATAAGTTGATCCAGGGCATTGGAGTTTATGAATTCCAGAAAGCTTTGAGCTAAGGAGTCGGTACACGATTAGTTTTCCCAGGTAATGGTGAGGTAGTTGAAGTTGCCCATTATTAGGGTGTTTGGTTGAACCCTAATATTTTCCAGTACATCAAGAAAAGAGGAGTGGGAATCCTGCGGCATGGTGGGGGATCTGTAGCAAGCTACAATTTTGATTGCAGTTTTGCCGAGAGTTAGCTGCACTTGGATAAACTCGGATGCATTATGCTGAGCAACTAGCTTGGAGGTGTGGATATCCTTAATGAATATGGACACACCTCCACCTTTGGTGTTTTGGTCCAGGTTACAGGGTCGAAAACTGTGGCATGAATTATAGCTTGGTAGTGCAGGGGTGCTCTCTGGAGCCTTGAACCAGGTCTCAGTCACTGCACAGATATCAATATTCCCTATTTTAAGGAGTGCCTCGAGTGAGTGCATTTTGAGATTTAGACTTCTAGCATTGAGTAGCATTACCCTCAGTTTTTGCTTGCCTGTTCTTGTTATGGTGGTGAATTTGTCATTTGAACCTTGCCTAAAAAAGGCACTATAGGTGCGGCAAGAGCCTTAGCCAGTATCCGGAATCCCAGAGGCGACAGGTGCAGGCTATCTATGGCAAAGCATCATGGTCTGTCGACCATGTCATCTGAAGCAGACAGATACTGGATCCCCTTAGAATGACACCAGAAGCTTAGCCAATTGTTAAAGTCAATCATTTTGTCCTTGTACTGCGGTATCATTCTGGGCGATGGCAGAATGCTACTCAGGGCTAGGGTCATACCTCCGTGGGTTACAAGATCGGAGAGCTCTTCTATGTCTCTTTTCATGTAGTCCAGGGAGGTACGTCTCAGTCATTCACACCAACATGGACAATGACAGAGTCATATTTGTATTTGTTGTTGAGTGACCTGAGTGCATGGGTTATTTGGCGGATCCTGGTACCCGACAGGCAGCTGACATTAACCTTCTCCTTGTTTAGCCTGGTGAGTGGGACATCAGTGTGCCTGACTATAGAGTCACCTATGACTAGTGTGTTGGGTATGTTGTTTTGCCTTATTGGCTGTGGTTGAGTGGCACACTGAGTCTGTGGGCTATGTGTCATTTGGGTTGTGTTGGGGGATGGAGGTTGCTTGCGTTTCTGCTTTGGATGATTTAAATTCAAAACCGTACATGGTAACTGGAGAGTCCAATCAGAATACCTGTTGTGAATTCATCATTACCAACTGAAATGAGTCAGAGCAGCAGGTAACTCTATTAAAAAACAGCCATGACCACCACCATGTTTTTGTTTCACAAATTGGAGAAAACAAATCCGACTATTAGAAGAGCAGAGAACAGACTTCTACCCTTTGCAAAGACAAAAATAAAAAAATCTCAGAATGTTAAATCACTAACTCTCTGCAGCATGTAAGGAGTCTACAAGCATCCTCACATAAACCATAGGATGTATTCAATATGTAATTTTAAGTTCAGTGCTAAAGTAATTGTATTATTGATCAGAGTTGTTTTTTATGTATAATTTGCAGACAAATTCAATAACATCTGAATTAGTACACCATTAAATATTTTAATTGACTCAACATTCTTACTCTCAACTCACTGCCAAATGTAAAAGATCATTCTGTGGTGGTATTAAGTGCTGGACTATTTACAATAGTATTCTAAATTCTAAAATGTCACCATTCAATGAAGTGGAGTGCTCATAGATGTTATCTTTCAAAGAAATAACCATCAACAGTAGCAAGCCTGAAAACAGTATGATGATACAAGAATCTGTAAGCTGTTTATATTAATAGCTTGTGTGTGTATTACATATGTATATGTTTTACGTATACACACACACACACACACAAATATATATATATATATATATATATATATATATATATATATATATATATATATATATGTATGTATGCGCATACATATAGGTAGATATAGATACAGATATCTATAGACAGACAATGTAACCTAGTATTTATTTTTGCTTATTTATCTGTTGACCAGGTTAGTCCCACAAGGCTAGTAGCCTATTTTCAGAGTACACCTGAGATGGTAGTTACATTACTAGGAGAAATTTGTCCAGGTCATTGAGGAACTTACTCTACTCTTTTCAGTAGGTGTCATGGGATCTTTTACATTCACCTGAGGTGTCATCAACTCAAGCAGATGAGGCTTTGGTTTAATATGTCATCTGAAGGATGGCAAACTTAGGAATACAGCCCCCCCCCCTTTATGCTGCATACAAGTGTCAGCAATCATTTTACCTGGTGTGGGAATAGAACCCACAGTCTGCTGTGCCAAAAGCAAGTGTGTTGCCTTTGTGCCACTGACATTACCAAGGAAATGTAGTTTTCCAGCCTTAAGGGTAGTGCATATATCATTCTTGTAAATGTTGTTTGTTTTTTTTGCAGCCTGCACCTAAAACTCCTGCTAATTACACACACACACACACACACACACATATTATATCTATATATATATATATATATATATATATATATATATATATATATATATATATACACACACACACACACACACACACACACACACACACACAGATATATATGTGTGTGTGTATATATATATATATATATATATATATATATATATATATATATATATATATATATATATATAGAGAGAGAGAGAGAGAGCGATAGAGACAGATACACTAACTCTGAGACTGCACAATCCTCTGAGAAAGGGAATATTCCCATACACTAAATTTTGCAGACTAAACAGATGTTGACTAAAGAGGGACTCATCCATTTTCAGTTCCCCCATACAAGTCAAATTTTCTTGCTACACTTATGTTCGGGTCCATCCTCAGTGTTCTTTATCCAGTAAGACACCAGTTGTACATTTTTCCACCCGGGGAAGAGTTTGCCAGGTGCACAACAGTACACTTTGAAGGACAGAAGAAGAGTTGTCCCATCTTAGACCAATTTCCTAAGCTCCCTCTTTATCCTTGCTCCCCCACAATAATAATGTCTTCCACAGACAGACTAATGTAAATGTTGTGCGCCTTGTGTGGGGTATGAGACAAAAGCAGTGAACAGGGCTTGACAAATATCTGCTCACCGCAGAATATGACTTGTCAGTTTCTGATGTTACAGTAGCTCCTATGACATTCACATTGTATCTACCCAAATATATAGTGTGGGGCACACTCCCATGTGCTTTATCTGTACAGGAAGTCCAAATCTAGTTTGATCATATCCATAGGGTACCCCGTGTGCACCATGAAGGTTACACAGACACCACTGAAAGCATCTATTCTTACAATTATGGAAGCAACTAATGATGATGAAAGGACTGCATTTCATTCAGTATGTGACATAGCCATATGGATAGCCACACATTTCAGTTGTGCTACCCTAATTACATATATTAGTCAGAAGGACCCAGTTTTGCCAAAAAGGAGATCCTTCCACCCAGAAGAGTCATAAGAAATCTGCTCCTAGCCTCCTGCTTTGCTGCTTGGCCATGCACCTTTTTCTTTCCACTACTGCTGCACTAGACTGCTTGCTATAATAGAGCTAATGCTTAGTTGCATAATTCCTTGCATACCCTGGCAAGGACTGATGGAACAGCTGTATAAATAACCTTGTAGTGCTGCCCTTCTCCTTCAGTATATTTAAGTATTTCCTGAGAGGGAAGGCCAAGGTGGTTTTCTCCATCAAGAGAACATTTAAAAGCTAACTTACATCATTGGGCAGGGGTTGAATTACTGGCTTTCTAATTATGCATCTATGGTAGAAAGTCTGCCACAGGTATCTATTGCATTTTATTCACAAGCAGTGAAATGTTTGTTAATCTTTGTAGAAGTCTGAGCTTATAAATTCTTCCCTTAAACAGAGCCATCCCTCACTGTTGCCTTCAATTTGCCTTAATATGATCTTTTGGTAATTGATCATAGGGGTCAATCAATTTACAATCTGATCCCTAAGGATGCAAACATGTATACCTTCTTACCAAAGGTATTTAATTATCATTTGAGAGCGTAAATCTCAACAGTTCAAATTCTGCAGAATGCTCCTGGATTTTGCCTCATATTTTTGCACTGGCCCTCTCAAAAATTTTGACTGTAATCCTCAAAGATTTATTTGAAAATCAGTCAATAATGCTAGAGTCTCATATTTCTTATTGCTGATAAAATGCATGTTGATGCAAAATTGACTATTCGATTAACTTTTTAAGTGAATTGGAGTAATATTTTAAAACATTAACTGATTTTGGGTCAGTGTCCTCCCATTCTTTTTACTTTGCCCAGAATTCTTGAGCAAAGGAGTTGAGACGTATGCTTGAGAGTATGATGGGTTCTGCTATCAGACTTCTGTAAAAATATATACACTTCTCCTGAACTAGGTAAACCATTTATGAGCAGAGGACTCTGAATTTGGTTCCAATAAAGGGCAAAAAAATCATTCACAACAGTTCATACCACTTGTCAGAGTACTGCAGGTTTTGGTTCTTCCTTTTTTCCAGACGGCTTGCGAGTGACTTTTAGTTCCTGAAAACATTTAAATGGATCATTTGGTTCAGGGTTTCCCTGAAAAATACATGCTCTGGAAGGGACCCCAAAGAAGTTTTATCATCCTCACTGGTATCACCAATACCAATCTAGTCAATGTAAACCAAGTCTTCTTCAACCAGGTCTGAATGAAATGACCCCTCAATGGAGGACTGTTCTCCTCTAACTGAAGAGAAAGCACTGGAATTAGAGGGAAGAGAAGCTGCAGCAGCACTGAAGGCTTGGCAGTTTATTAGTCTATTACATATTCTGTCACAAATTTTCTATAGTCAAATTAGGCATAAATGGAAATGATATAACGGTAGATTCTGCTTCCTGGGTGTCAATATTGTAGAAGTCCTTCTAGTTGTAGTCTGAAACCCATAAACTGTAACTAGTATGCCATCCAAAGGCAAAATTAGTAAAACTGTAGGAATTTCATCAACACAACTAGGTTGAGTAAAGCGTTCCCTAGACAAGTGGCATCCTGCTACAGCACAGTGGGTACAATGTCAAAAGCGTGGCCTTTCTCTTAGGTAATTAACTCCCTATCTTATTCTAACAATACTTTCTTAAATATCCTAAATTCTCATGCCCCACACTGTCACACAAATGTCAAATCTATTGTAGCCCTCTGGCTCAGTCTATCTACCCAACAACCCATGTGCATTGAACACCTGGCAATAGGATAAGACCATAAACAAAAACTAATATATTTCCTCTCCCAATAGAAGCACCACAACAAACCCCCCAAACTATTTTAGTCTACCATTTCTAAATGTTTAAACCTAAGCAAGCCCTCTCAACCTAACCTTCCACCTAGTGAATCAGACTTTGATGTAGATTGTTCTTTCAACACACACTGTCAGCACTGCTACCCGTCTCCCAAACTCTGACCACAATACAGACCCTTCTCCAGCTCCCACATGTCATACTGAAAATACTCTTTGGTTCAAACTAGGTCTCACCAAAACCATCAAAAAGTACCTAAAAAAACTAAAATTCACCACCACAAACCCAGATAACTTCAGCACGGAATATCTAAAATTAGCAGCCAAAAGCTTAACTTACCCTGTCTCTATGTTAATCAGCAGATCAGTCCAGAAAGTACACCTTCCCCTACATTTGGGAAAAATCCTTCATCATCCCACTGCAGAAAGGTGGCCCATTCTCTGATATTTCTGAATTCAGACCCATGACTATTCTATCATCTCTCAAGAGAAATGTATCTACTCACAACTAAAGCTTTTCTCCTCAACCAAGATCTCCTCTCACCTTGGTTTCCGGGTCTCTCACAGCACTGACATAGCTCTCCTCTCTTTTCTCAGTACTATAAATACCTATGGAAACATAACTATTCTAGTCTCTTCAGTATTCCTTGACCTCTCTAAAACTATCAATACTGTCTCACACCCCCCTTCTCCTTTACAGACTCTCCAAGATAGGTTTATCAAACAAAGCCATCATGTGCTTCAAATCTTACTTTCTCCATACAATTCAGAGTGTAAAGTGGATACAAGTCTCCTGCACATTCTTCCCCATCCCATTAAGTGTCCCCAAGGATCTATCCTCAGCTACTTCTTTTCAATATATTCATCAACAACCTGCCCATTCCACTAACCAACTCCATTCTGATCCAATATGCAGATACCTCAATCATCATCTCTTCAGCTCTCTCTATTTCTGAACAGCAAATCATCAGCAGCATTCCTTCACATCTATGTAAACCTAGCTTCTGGTATATAACCTTATCTTAAACCCTTAAAAAACAAAACTTATGCACTTTCCACCTAAAACAGTATCGACACTGCTTAACTCACTTACCATTCAGCCATCTGATGGCATATTAATTGAACTAGTCCACTACATTAAACTTCTTCGAATCACTACCAGTGAACACCTAAAACTTGATTTAAACATTCTCCAAATAATCCATAAGACCAATCAGAAATTGTCAGAACAGAGGAATACCCTCAACTCTCTCCATCAAATACCTTTAAATGTTATGCAAACTTTCTTCTTTACACAAGACAATGCTACTAGTCTGAGCGTCCTCACTAGCACCCCCTCTCCTTCCATCTCCTTTTATGTACTAGCATACTGCTATCACAAACTACAGCATATCTGTTGTGCAGACACACGTCTAAACAAATTGTCATCAGAATGCGTCTAAACAAATTGTCATCAGAATGCTCTCCTAATGTGTCTCTGACCTTCTTTATGTGCGCATCTACTTATGTGATGGCCAGAGACATGCCTGTTTGGGATAATAACTCCCTCTGCACTATATATTCCTCATACTCATCACACATAAAACTTCATCTCTATCTCATCTCAGACTAAAGCTCTTCTCTAGCCCTATGTGAATCATTCCTTTCCACTACACAAAAATGTATCACTCTCAATCTGTCTTCATTCTTTCACATGTATTGGCCCAACCTGGGCACATAATAACCATTACTGAGTCACTGCTTGACTGCCTATCTCCAATACTGTTTTTGTATATCAATTTCCTTTAAAGCAGAAGTACTGTACACTGCAACCAACAAAATTGTCTTTATATTAACTTGTACTGATTTTTTCATAGGAACTTGTATGTTCCAAGTACTTAACTTTATGCCCTTTGAAGCACCAGTATAATTGTATGTATATATTTATGAAAGTTTAATATGTTCTAATTTGCCTTTATTATATGTATTATACTAGCAGTTTAAGTTTGTACTGTGTAACAACATATAACATTTTTACATTTGGTATCCAGGACCATAGCCTTTAGTTATAAGCATGATTTCCCTTTAAGTTTGAAAAGAGGAAATGATGTAATATGCCTTGATTTATTTAAATGCAGTTTTAGCTCTTTTTAGCTTGTCTGATGAAGTTCCTGTATTGCTTTAAACTTGGGACGAAAGCGCTTACAAGCTTTCACTGCTGTTTTGAAAAAACGTTTGCCTGCAACTGGTGCGAGCCGTCTTTTTGGATTCATTGGTTTGTTTACCTTTCTGGCGTTTGTGGAGTGTGTTCTTTTGGGCTCACCAGATTAACAGGTTGCATTAGGCTTGCTGGCCTTGCTTGGATTCTTTTTAAATGGAAAATGTGGAGGAAATGTCTTCAACAAATGGCAGTACAGCTTCTGTTGGGGACTTAACAGTTTTAATTCAGAGGCTAATGGATGGCATGGATTGTTTAGAGCATTCTGCTCTTTCACAGTTAACTGTTCACCCTGTGCTGAGCATTTTGGCTTCACCTGAGTTGCAGACGAGTCCGGTTGGCATGAGTGGACTGCAGCTTCAAAGGGCTTCAGTTTCTGGTTTATCACATACCAGTTCACAGGTCAGTGGTTCTTTTTCTCAAAATAACACTGGTAACAACAATATAGCCGCCAATGGTGCAAATAGTGGCATAGACTGTTTATTTCAATGGTTGGATAATAAATACTCATTAAGTGTGGAGACAAGAGAGGATGACATGGACTGTTCTTTAACAATCTGTCACAATTTGACAGAGTTGTTGTTGTTCTTCTTTCAGCTTTTCCCAGTTAGGGGGCCGCCACAGCGGAACTCCGGTCTGCTAATGATTGGCAGTAGATTTTTACGGTGCAGAGGTGCCAGCTCGACACCCAATCTTCAATGAAGGCATGCTTGTTCACGCATGTCTTTCGATCACCACTTGACTATGGGGAGGACATGCAGACTCCACACAGAAGGCACTCCAGCCAAGAATCGAACGGGAGAACATCTTGCTGTGAGGCGACAATGCTACTGCTGCACCGCCATGGCCTGAAAATAAAAAAATTACAAATGGACAATAGTTATTTCAGAGAGTGTATAAGGAAGAAAGTAGTACCCAAAGGGCTACTCATCTGGTGATACCCAACTGGACTCGCACCTAATTCTTCCTTTCACAAAGACCTAATTAAGCTCTTTGATTGCTTTGGATTTGATTACATGAACATGGTAATCAAACATAATGATGGGCAAATCATTTTTGGGTCAAGAAGCAGAAAAACTTGATAAAAAGATCACACAGGACCCTTCGTTTCCAACCAACAGGTTTGATTACAACTGTATTTTTCACTCCATTGAGGAGCAAATAAACACAATTAAGACCAGGAAAATAAAAAAAAGATTGCAAGAAAGAAAAAGACTACAATTCCAACTGTGCATACCCCCACCCCCACCCCCTCCCTCCCAGGAATGGACCTCTAAACAACGAACCACCAATAGTCAGGATTTGAATGTTAATTTTGGTGGACAGGATAACTTTAACAATAATGGTGATGAGTCTTTTTTAGAGGAAGACCAACCCACTCCGAGAAGATTGGAATGGATAAGGAACCAGCAGAATTAGAGAGCCTCATACCAAATGAGACAACAAATGGACAATTACCAGCAAGGGTACAATGGAAGAAACAGGGGACATTACAGGGGTGCATGGAGGGGGAGATGTGGGAGGAATTAACATCTGAACAAATTCCTTGCACAGAAATGGACACGTGAATTTATGTTACCCCCCCTTATCAGTTCAGTTGAACACAGAAGGGGACTTTTAAGGTGTATAACTACAGAGATGTGGACATTAATGTACACTTATGTAATGTGTTGTCTAAGGACTTTACCTTCACCCCTAACAGGTCTGCTAATGTGAATACCATTGTGGATTTAAAACAATGTTAGAAAACTTAATTTAAAACTTGCTATTCCAAAGTGTGGATAACATCATACACCCATTGAAGATTTCTAGCACTTATAACCCTCCAGTTGTTCCTACCCTTGACACGCTCGAAAGTGTGTGTTAGCTGGATATCATAACCCACTGTATAAATGCTAAGAGGAACAAAGTTAAAAATAATTTATGTGTTGAAGAGATAATGGAACTTGACTATTTGCCTTCTAACGCCAACCTTAGAGTAATGACACCAGATAAAGGAGGCGGTGTTGTCTATGTGAGAAAAATGAGAGAAATGTTGGATACACCTACATATACTCACAGTTCCTTAAATGAGTTAAATGGGGTTTACCGTAAGATTAGGGGTCACCTACAAGATCTGTTCATAGATGGCTTAATTAGCATGGAAGAACACCAATACTTATCTGCCAACTATCCGATCACCCCAACAATATTTGGTATTCCTAAGATCCACAAGGACATACACCAACCCCCTTTATGCCCCACTGTTGATGCTAGGGGTTTTATTACTTAACCATTGGCAAAATTTCTGGATTTGGAAATTAAGGGTATTTTAAAATCTGAACCCCTACATTGCATCAACTCTTGGGACTTTTTGAAGTAAATCAATTCATTTAATTCAATTATTTTGGCAGATCAGGTTAAATTCCACACACTGGCCAGGCTTAAATGACCACTTGTCTATATCTAGCCTTTTGAAGCTTAAGGTGTTATATAGATAAGACATCCATTTGTTCCCATATGTGGATGTTTATTACTTTATAACAACTCATGTGACTATGAACCCAGAATTAACTTAGAATACACTCATACACGTTTACATCTAGATTAACTGACCTGAACATAGTGCATTTAGTGCAGTTTTATTTTATTTTTAATTTTTTGCCCATTTCAGTATGATGACACACTTAAGAGATGTGAAAGTATAGTAGTTAGAATTGAATGGGTATGATAAATGTTGACATTTTTTAATTCGTAGTGATTTTTTCATAGGAACTTGTATGTTCTGTTAACTGTATACCCTTTTAAGCACCAATATAATTGTATGTCTATATTTATGAAAGTTTAATATGTTCTAATATGCCCTTATTATATGTTTTTAAACATTATACTAGCAATTTAACTTTATACTGTGTAATAATATGTAACATTTTTACATTTGGTATCCAGAACCATAGCCTTTAATTATGAGCATGATTTCCCTTTAAGTTTGCAAAGAGGAAATGATGTAATATGTCTTACTTTATTTAAATGCAGTTTTAGCTTGTCTGATGAAGTTCCTGTATTGTTTTAAACTTGGGACAAAAGCGCTTACAAGCTTTCACTGCTGTTTTGAATAAAACGTTTGCCTGCAACTGGTGCGAGCCGTCTTTTTGGATTCATTTCTTTATATTAATTGTCTATAAAAGATTCAATTTAATGTATTTGTACTACAGTGCTACCTCCAAAACTGACTTTGTGTAACTGTTATAAAACATTCACTGTAATGCACTTGTATTATACAGTGCATTTCATTGTTGAACTCTCGATATGTCTCTGTTGTAACCTTATAACTGCTTTGTTTAATAGAGATTTTGCACTTTGCCATAACATTGTATATGTAGCCATGGGGCTTATCTCCAGATCCACTGCTGATAAGGGGTTTTAATTCCCAATCAGACTTTCTTAGTAATCAAATGTAAGTATATAAATTAAATAAATAAATAAGGGCAGACCCTTACATCAGAGGCAAACACATCTAGGACTTTCTGTAACCACAGGCTCAAGCCTGAGAGGGACTGACAGAGTTATCAGGACTTTTCTAGGTTTGTACTTATTGTGGAGTTTATGCCTCTTTTTAGTGGATTTCTGTAGCTTTGTGGGCTCAACTGATGAGGAGTGGTTCTGGCTATTATTTCCCAGTACAATGCTTCTAGGGGGTCCACAAACATGCCACAATTTTTTTCACACAAGAGTACTTTTTGTACACAAGACTATCATGCTACCACCTCATCTTACACCCCCCCCACACACACACACACAGTCAAGGTGGTGGGGCCAGTGATACTGAATAAATACCTGCACATCCTACCACAGGACCATGGAATATTGCAAGCAGACAGTAATTTCTTTTGTGCTATATACACATATTTATACTTGTTTTTATACACCTGCATACTGCTCTGGTAGATCATGTCACCTAGATAATAGCACTGTTTTTGTTCTCGATGTTCCCTTGAGCTGTCATTCTTTTTTTCTAGTTTATTCTGTGCTTCTTGTTCTGTAGCATCTGGCACACTGCACTAGTTGTGTGGCAAGGTCTTCAGTAGCGCCATATGATTTAATCTTCGTATTCCATCAGAATTCAACCTGGCTGCCGATACCGCTGGTGGGTTGTGTTATCTGCAGTTTACAGTCTTTCCTTTTTCTTCCCAGACCTTTAAGTGACAGTAGAAGACAGTGTTCACCACAAACAGCATGTGAGATAATACACACACAAGGGGTGAGTTTATAAAGTGATAACCGAATCATGTGTCAACGCATAATAATATGGCGAAGGTCTAGGTAGCCACATGCCAAGGCCGGAGGATATATTGCTTATAACCTTCAACTCCCATTTAATGATCTTCAACCATAACACTCTCTAATAAGTTCAGCCCACCAATTTTGAAATGCTTTAGCGACTTTATGAGGAGGGACATACTCCTTCGGAAAAAGTCAAACCCTTCCAGAGACTCAATACAGCAAAATCACTGATTAACGTTGCTAAAGCTGAGCTTGTAGGGGTCCTTCCATTCCCTTGCAATAAAAGCCCTTACCACTGCAGTAGCATGCATAAGCCCGGCTGAAGAAGCACCAGTCATTTGAAATAAGGTAGCATGAGTCATGGATAAAAAGAAGGTGGGGTCTGTAGGGTTCATAGGGACCTGCCTGTGTACAATATTCTCCAGTAAACATTTTAACTCCTTCCATGGATCAAAGACTGAAGGGAAAGCCCAACGATTATGCACTGCAGCATTGGTTTGGTCCCCACATATATCGCAAATTATGCCAGCTGTCTATTACGGCAAAGGGCTGAATCTCACTAACCTGTATCCCCCTATCCAAAACAGCACAGATTCCTCTTAAGTTTATGGCCATTTCCTAGTCTGACTAAGCATACAGTAAATTTTATTAACAATGTAGTGCATACATATCATATTCACATGGTGCATATTCTCTCTAAACCTGTCCTTTACTTTCCTGATCTCCTTACTTAAAAAAAAAAATAGAGTCCCCATCCTGAGATGCCTGTGCCAGATAATATGGGTCCCTGTGTACTTAGTGTGCTTTAATACAGACATTATCAGCCCTTTGCTTCCTAAGGGAGAGTCCATGACAGCATGCCTGAGTGTGAGGTACATCGCTAAACCTATTTAAGTGTAACCTGAACCAATGGATGGGAAATCAGGAAATCACCCTGCCTCTGGCCCCCATGTCTCCACAGAGGCAGACAGTAATGCCCAAATTAACATACCCTCTCCCATATAACCTCTAGAAATATCCTAACTAACGCACAACCTCCTAATAAAAGCACGAGACATAGGGACACAATTAGGTTGGGTTGTATGGCTGGACTTATAAAGGCCCTGGTGGCCATTCATTAGCCTGTTATATACCTATGAACTTAAGATCATGTGAGAAAAAAACGAGCCAGCAGTTGCAGTGTTGAGAAGCAGTGTGCAAATAAAACCCACTTTACTGAGTGTACGTGTGTGTCTATGAACATGTGTTTGTGTAAACGGAATACAGTTTTGCACTAGTTTGTAAGATGTTTTCCTGAACAGTTGTTTAAAGTGTTCAGATAAGTAATTCTTTTTCATATAAATTAGGCCTTATTACAATTCAGTGCTATGCTGGCTATGCATGTCTCTGAATCTCAATTTCAAGCAAATGACTCACCTTATCTTAATCATGTGAATGTCACTTAAGCAATAAATCTTGTAAATTTCTTTCAGAGGATCAAGTTTCCAAATATGGAACTCATAATTTAAGTTGTAGAGTTGTACATTTTTTCTTGTTTTAGAAGATCACATTTCATAACAGGAATACATAAAATGTCCAGCTAGACAAACAATATATCAGAAAATATTACAATAATTTTTATTACTATATACCTTTTTTTTATTAATTTACTAGATTAGAATACTATTATACCTCAGCTCATCATTCTGGCACCTGGTAAACAATCCCTGTTGTAGAAGGATGCTATAGGTTTAAAAAAAATTAAATGTAATTGATTCATTTCTTAGTTAATGCACAGACCATACATTATTTCAGAGGGGCTGAGTAGTTCTCTGCTTCTAGTAATTCCTGTAATACCAATATGCAAATAATTGTTTTCACCACAGTGAATACAGCCGAATGCTTCAGTAGAACTTTAAAAAATAGTACTAGAGATGAAAAAGAGGAATTTTCAGTTTCAAACCCACAGAGTCACCAGGTAGTTTGCAAAGAAGGCAGGGTATGGAGACTTAGTTCCAATCCATTCTGTCAGACTGTACATCACATCACAGTGACTACTGCATTATGGAGGTTGTCAGATGTTAAACAAGATATAACAGGGTGTGCATTATTATAAATTACAATAACAAGAGCTCAAGCACAGCATTCCCCGCAACACTAGGTGTGCGCAGATATCCCTCAGTGAAAAGGATGTGGGATACCGCACTGCATTCAAGAAACAGGCTGGAAGAACCGTGGCATCAGGAGCTATCTGACATGCATAGTAAGGCTGGGTTCCTGACTCTACAGCATCTGAGAATGCACTACTAAAACAATAGACTATATTTACAGACTACTTTAAAAAGTGGTGATGGTGAAAATGTACTGTCGACACTGTCTTCTGTTGGTCATGTCTCAACAATACTACACACACACAAACACACACACACACACACACACACACACACACACACGCACTTTACTTACTTACCTTCTCTCTTAACGGAACTGCTATTTTAAATTGAGCACAAAAGTGCAAAATAGGTTTACATTCGTGGTAGCATGTGTGCGATGGATGCATGGCTTTTCTTAAAGGCAAAGATGCCACTTTAGCTTTTTTCCCTAGACCCTTGTGCCTGCCTTGTGCTACCCCCTTCCACACAAACACTGTACTGAAATGTGTACAGTGAGTATGTCGCCCAAAGACCCTGGTGGTGGATCATCCTTGTCTCAACAATACGTTGTTTTATAAAGGCTCTAAGTAAGGATTTATTGCTAAGTCTTACAATAGTCATACCCAACTAATACAGTGGTCCTCCATGAGATAAATAAACAAAGCAAATAGTAATCCTTCAGGGAATTCTGTCTACTGCACGTATCCTTGTTGGTGACTTTTTCTAGGGCTGCTATTAGCCACAAGAACATCCAATTTACCATGTAAAAAGCCATCAAAATATAAAATACAATAAAAATGAAAAGGCAAGCACCAAATAGTGCATATGTCATTCTTAAAGGTTGTTTGAAAGAGAGTTATGGACTTGAATGAGACAAGCAACCATTCATTTTTGGCTGAAGAACAAAAAATAAAATATGAAGATGGCACATGCTACTTGTATACATACAAATGAAAGATTCCAGTGACATCATTAGTATAAGTAGGGAACCTTGTGCTTCTCTGGGGACATCAAACTGTTCTTGAAGCCTGACTAGAAGGCCATTGTCTGCCTATGAGACTTTAAATTTGTATTTTGAATATACTGAAGCGGTGATTTTTATGATCAGTGGGTCTACATTATTTCCTGTGTTACCAACTTCTTGAAATACATCTACTCATTTCTAGCAGCATAAATTTGTTTTCCTGCGATACCTACTTGAAGGCTCAGTAATTTTGTGTGAACACACAAGCCACATATAACTGAAAAAATAGTTTGAGCATGAAGAACAGGCACTACTGTATTTCATCCACTATTGCATGATTCTCAATCCACAGTCATTGAAGCTCAGGGAAAAAGACTTATCTATTTAAAAATATAGCATCACTTGTTCTTTTTCTGGGATGTCACAGTCTTGAAGAAATAATAATATGGCACAGTGTTGATACAATTTGGAGAAAGATGCCAAACAATCAAAAACACTCTCTAATAATTATAAATAAGAAAATTAACTTTATGGGCAAGGAAGAAAATCATAATGAATGTCCTTCATTCGCCCATCCTGATCTCCATGTCAACATTACCACCTCAAAGTACAAACTATCATACGGTGCAAAATCAAAAAGATAAAAAGCTATACAAATACACAAAAATGGAAAAAAAGACCTTGCATAAAGTATGCATAAAGCATGCACTACAATTTTAAGATCAGTACATTAAGAAATGTACTACAAGTCTCGGTGTCTCGATTTACAGACTATTCAACTAATGTTAGAAAAAAACAATGGAGCTCCATTTTTTTTTAAATGGGGGTTGAGGGGTAGGGAAGAACTTAATATAAACTAAAAAGATACAAAAAAACCTCCCAGAACACAGAGAGTAGCTTCAACATCAGACATCAGATTGTGAAATTAACCAGATCAAATACAAAACTAATCAGATTTTTAAGGATGACAGTAAAAGAAAACAGACCTATAAAATAAATAAACTCTAAATTTCATTATCAGGATTGGAATGCAAAGATGTATATTTATAATATTAGGAATAGAGAACTATTAGAGATATAGCCAAGACTTGCAGGCTTTATGTTTAAACAGAAGTCATTCTGGCAGTATGTTCTAGAAGGTGGCGTACTGCTTTATTTACATAATTTGGGCGCCGTTGTGTGGGATGATCTGCAGCTATGAGAACTAATAGTATGCCAATGACACACTACCCTAGAGTTAGTTATTCTGCTTTTCTTTGCATTATACACTTGTGCATGTATAAATACATTTATATGTAGAGATATGCAGACAAGCACAAACATTTGTGCTCATATGCATAGCGTGATCTTCACTGGTAATAATCAAAAGGAGCTGTGAAACATAGCTGCTTCGGGCATTTTTGTTATTACTAAACTGAGCATACAATCACTTAAAAGTATTTAAACATAAGCATTTGTGAACTACTTCACTCTCACAGTTGTAATCAGCTCAAGTGTCTGTTAAACCTGTCAGCCTTGCTGATTTTGTACTCAAGCAAAGTGATTATTAAAAAGTCATGCATCCTGATATTTAACATGTTTTTATTATTATTGCTTATTAATGACTACTCTACCAGCCAGAACCCTATAACTACTGCTAATAGTCAGTCCATTTGTCTTGTACAAGCCTTTAATTTTAAAGGCTATTAGACTTTATTATGCCTTTTATGTCTGTATAAGCTAATTATACAACTGTATTTTTTTTTACTAATTTCCCTGTAGTGCACCATCATGAGCCTTCATCATAGGTCTTAGACTGCCTTCTGTCTGGTGTGATATAATGTACTGTCAGAAATTAACTGTCTTACAAAATTACAAACTTGAACAAAAATATTTCCCATCTGTTTATGCCACGAGACAATAATATGGAATACAGCTAGAATATGAACTCAGAATAATTTTCCACATTATTGATGGTAGTTTAGATTGTAGCTTGACAGTAAATGTGGAACAGCAAGCTGACTCAACCCCAGTCACCAGTTTTCATATGTGACTCAGTCAACACCAGCTGGCAGAAAGTCAGACTTTCTGTGAAATACCAAAAACACAAAGAAAATCCTAACAAGAAATCGCTCAGCCTGAGAACAGTGGGCAGCCACTGAGAATATAATAATGGGATCATTAAACATGCTGCAAGAATGAAACTTTGTCATCACCAGCATTAGTCATTGTAAGAACACAACAAAATTAACTAGTACATATTGCCAGTCACCAATACCATCTTTATCATGTGCTTCATTGGTCCACAGCAAGCTAGGGATTAGGGAAGATGCTTCAAGAATGAAGTATTTCAGGTTTGTAGGATATTCCTACATGTCAATAGAGTCTTTGGGATGATTTTCAGTGAACAGTTATCTGTGTTTTCAAAATCCAGTAAAGAGAGAGATGGAGCTCAGGAAAATAAATATCAGTTATGCAGTTAATTTACATTATAGACTGTGTTAGAAACCTATGCATACTTTTGACTCCCCCAACAAAAATACATTCATACAGACTTCAGCGGCAGAAGGATCACTTAACTCACCTGCTTTGTACACTATCTAGCTTTGTTTTACTTTCTTCTTTGCTAGTAAATCCAATATAGAAAGGCGGCACTATTTCCGTTGGTGTGAAACGCCAAACAGACTTCGTAGGTCGAACTGTGGTGTACAGTACAACATCCAGGTACTCTGCACTTCAAATATGTAATCCCTATAATTTATAGATTTCCCATACCAGTGAAAATACTCTTAGGGTGGTAAGTTGACATAATGATTAAGGTGTTTGCCTTACATACACAAAGTGCAGAGTTTGATTCTCACATGGGGTAATTGCCTAAGCTTAAACTGGTCCACAAGGAAAGTTAACTTAGTACTAATCTATATTAACTATGAGCAATGGTTACTACACCAAAGCTTGTCTGAAATATGGATTAAACTTCTTATCATGAAGACTTCATGCTCATCCTAGATGATACGTTTGTTATGACTGAAACATCATTTACATTTCATATCATGAAGACTTCATGCTCTTTTTGCTCAATTTTGTACAGAAATGACAGTGAGTGACCACTCTAAAGAGGGAATGTCTATGACAACAGCAATGTAAGTTCTTCTCTCATAAATATTCAATCATTTGTGAAAGCTGATAGGGAGCCGATCTTTGTCTGTGACAAAGTCATCAGACTGGGATGAAAATATTACAAAAAACACAGAAGTGTGTTAGCAGCAAGTTGTATTTTTAATTGACTCAACAAGTGCATTTCCACTGATAAGTTATCTCCAAGATGAATTCACCATCAAATACTGTTAAAACCTATCTTTGAAACTGCCATCAGTTAAACACCCTGATTACACATTCAAACAAACAAAGGCACTCACCACAACTATACTGACTGCAGGATTAACAAACACCTAGAACAAACATATAAAAGTGGTTGAAAATGCCCCAAAGCTACTAATAACCTGTAGAAAGGCACCGGAAACCAGCTGGTCCACTCAACAGAAGTTTAATCCAAAATGCACACAGACACAGTGGTTTAAAAGCACAAAGCATATCAAGCACATAAATGTAAAAACAGTTCCCCTTACGTTTTCGTCTTATAAACTTCATCAGATAGGCATGTACTGTCCCAAAGGTCATGTTAAATACATTTTCAAATGGAAATTAACCAATAAGAAGCATTGATCAATTAAACAATTAACAATGAAAGTTCAATTTAAATGAATTAAAATACAGAATGTATGAGATGAATGAAATAAAACCTGTAACATGAAATCAGTCTTAAAACTTTTGTAATGTAAAATGTATCAAGTAGGGTGTATTGTGAATTGTCCACATAAAATACACGTTATAAAACAGTAAATATTTTATAAAACATTTTTTATAAAAAACATAAAACCATGTAAAAAATGGTAAAATAAGGTAGCATGAAATATCACCATCTAGTGGAAAAAGCAAGAATGATTACATAAATAAATAAACTGACTATATAAAATATATAAATATTTATATAAATATTGTTCTATAATTAATTTAATGTAATAATTGTCGTTATACTGTTGTGGTTTATAATTTAGCAGACCTGAGTTTCAGAACTGGCTTTAAAGATACCATGTCGTTTAACCCTGGATGGTTACTGGCATCCAACACCAATTGCCAGTATAACTCCCTGTATTTAAGCTGGGTCTCCCAGGGTCATGAAATAGTGGATGTTTAAGGCTAGAGGTTATCCTGGTGATTTGTTATCTGAAGTTTACACAGAAGTCATAGAGGTCAGGACTCACAGATTTGCTCCCATCTTGGGTAAAACTCTGCCTTCTTTGGATATGGCCACATTTAATGGTAGTGATGATGATGACCGGGGTAAATTTCCATCTGCCCTAATTATTACTTATAGTGGTGAAACTAATTTAGTGAAAAGGGAAATAAACAATGAATGAAACAGGTTTGCCAGATTATCATATTTAAAATGCATATTTGAGAAACCACTTAAATATGTATATAAAAAAGGCCGTAGCATCATATACTAGAAGGATGTTGACACAACCAAAACTATGGCACTTGTTTGAGTAGCAAGAAAGGAACACGCAAGTGTGGAAACTGCCCTCAATGTTGTAAGATCTTAGAAGGAGAGGTCCTGTTTTTAAAATGTAGAAACCAACATATTGTGACTAAAGGGTTTGCAAATTGCAGTACCACAGGTGTTGTTTATATTGCCCTGTGCGGATAATCTGATTCTTTTTATGTAGGTAAGACAGAGAGAAAGTTAAAACAAAGAATATATGAGCATGGGTACGATATAAGAAGGATAAATTATAACAATGCCCTGTTCAAACACTCACAAGTATGTGCAAATGCTGAGTTTAAATTCTTTGTGATAAAAGTTGTACCCACTGACCCCAGGGGAGGACCCTGGGATACCTGGCTTGAATACAGGGAGTTATATTGGCAATGGGTGTTGGATGCCAGTAACCATCCAGGGTTAAATGACATAGGGTTATAGGTTCATAGGTTGGTACTAGGCTATCGGCCCTAGGGCCTATACAAGCCTAGCCATAACAATTACCTGGATATTTCTTCCCACAATATTTACTTCTCTGGACCCCTGTCTAGCAGGGCGACTGACATGATCCCTGGGGTGAATTTCCTATCTCCCATCCAATCATCAAGGTTCCTTTTGAAGAGGGCCAAGGAGGCACTCTGCTTGACATGTATGGGCAGTTTATTTCAGAGTATGGGGAGTCTCTGGGTCAGGAACCTATCCCTCCAGCATGTTTTGTTCATTGTGATGACAAGGTTTAGATCCATGGAGCGTGTGGCTCTGAAGGATTGGGATTTCTTTAAGTGGAGCATGTCCAACAGTTCAGGGTTTGACATGGCCTTGTATGTTAAGCAGAGATTGCCTCTGAGTAGATGATATGCCACAGAGTATAGCTGGAGTTTTTTTAGATGGTCATCATATGGCATCTGCTTTAGGCCTGTGATTCTTTTAGTGAGGTATTTCTGTGGCCTTTCCAGCTGTTGCAGATATCTTGTGAGGTACATACCAAACAGGGCATTATACTCTATAATGGGTCTAATGAGGGATGAGTACAATGGGACAATGACCTCCTTTTTTCTGGATGAAAAGCCCTTAGTGATGAGGTGTGCCACATAGAAGGATTTCCTGACTGTTGTGGCGATGTGGTTATCGAAAGTGAGATCACTGTCCACCTGTGCCCCTAAGTCTCTCATCACACTTTCGATGTTTAGTGTACTGCCACCTATGTGGTAATTCATGGGTACATGTTTTTTTCCAAAGGGGATGACTATACATTTCTTGGCATTAAGTTTGAGCCCATTGCTCTGGCACCAGGCATCTGTTTCTGTAAGGCCCTTTTGTAGAATATCCACATCATTTGGGGATTCAATAATGGTTCCCAGTTTGCAGTCGTCTGCAAACTTTGTTAGCCAGAGTCCCTTAGTGTTGGCCTGTACTTCAGAGAAGTAGATGCCAAACAAGAGTGGTCCCAGGACTGAACCCTGAGGTACTCCACTTGTCTGGAGCTGGATTTGGAGTTGGTTACTTTTACAGTATGGGTTCTGTCAGTAAGCCAGTTGGCAACCCATTGAGGGACATAGGGATTTATGCCCAGCTTAGTAAGTTTATCTATGATTCCAGAGTGGGGGATGGTGTCGAAGGCCTTGGCAAGGTCCAGATAGGCTGTGTGGACTGCCTTACCCTCATCCACAGCTCTGGAGACTGATTCAAAGAAGTCAATCAGGTTCAGGAAACAAGATTGGACCTTCACAAACCCAAACTGGGTGGGGTCCAGTTTTTGAAGGTTGCCAATGTCTTTGTTTAAAAGTTCCATGATAATGCGTTCCATGCCCTTGCAGATCAAGCTCGTCAGACTGATGGGATTTTAGTTCCCGGGATCCAAGGTGAATCCCCCCTTGTGGAGTGGGATAACTGTAGCTGTGGCCACTTAGTGGGCACGAAGCCTGAGGTGAGGCTATGATTAAACATGATACTTAGGTGAGGTGCCAGTTCACTTTGTAGTTCATGTAGTACACAGCCTGGGATGTCATATGGTCGCATGGATGTGATATTCTTAACTTTGGAGAGTGTGGTTTCTACCTGTGTGGCCATGATTACTGGAATTTGGCAATCTTTTGGTATTGAGATGGGCCCTTTAGAGGGTGAGAGGGGGGTGAAGTTGGCACTAAATCAATCTGCCAGGATATTGGTAATATCCTTGGGATCAGTAAAGTTAATGCCATTCTGTTGCAGCTCAGAGCAGATCTGAGCATTGCCATTTAGATTCTTGACATAACTATAGAATGCCTTGTGGTTGTCTTTGGAATCTTTGGCAATTTTATTTTCGTAACTAGCTTTTGAGGATTTTATGAGGGATCTCAGCTTCTTACTGAGGCTGGTGAGGGAGTTTTTTGCATCTTGGGATTTTCCTCTTTTCTGCAACAGATTCTTCCTTCTGTTGTATAGTTTGTTTATAGCAGGGGACCACCAGATTGGCTTCCATTTTGTGGAGGAGAGCATCTTGGTTCTATTTGGGATGGCATGATTCATGCATAATTGGATGTGCTCGTACAGTGCCTTAGTGTAAGATTCTGCAGTCGAACTTTCAGATCCCGTCTGCATGGGTGTCATGATGTTTGTGACTTCTGACTTCAGTAGTATGAAGTTGACTTTGGAGAAGTTTTTTAAGGAGGTTTCCTTTCTGGGGGGTGGGGTGGGGTGTGGATGTCAAAGGTGATTTTCTTATGGCCAGACCTGACCTGAGGGGGGTGACCACTGTTATGGAGCATCTATCTCCCATACTGGTAATGACCAGGTCTAGGATATTGGAGCCCCTGGTGGGACAATGGATTAGTGGATCCAGGGCATTGGAAATTATGAATTCCAAGAACTGTTGGGAAAAGGAGTTGATACCCAAGTAGTTTTCCCAGTTAATGGCAGGGTAGTTGAAATCCAAAGTATTAGGGTGTTTGATTGTATCTTAATATTTTCCAGTATGTTTAGAAAGGTGTAGTGAGAATCTTGGGGCATGGTGAGGGATATGTAGCAAGCTACAATTTGGATTGCAGTCTTACCTAGTGTTAGTTGCACCTGAAGATTTTCAGATGCATTGTGTTGGGCAACTAGCCTGGAGGTGTGAATATCCTTGGTGAATATGGACACTCCTCCATCTTTAGTGTTTTGGTCGTGGTTTTGTGGCCGGAAAGTGTGGTAAGAGTTGTAGTCTGGTATTGCAGGGGTGATCTCTGGAGCCTTGAACCAAGTCTCAGAGTGCATTTTGAGGTTTAGACTTCTAGCATTGAGTAGCATTACCTTCAGATTTTGCATGCCTGTATCTGCAGTTCTGAAACTCAGGTCTGCTAAATTATAAAACACAAGAACAACATTTATATAAATATTTATATATTTTCATTAGATGGTGCTATTTCATGTTACCTTATTTTACCAAAAAATGTTTTATAAAATATTTACTGCACCCTGCTTGATACATTTACATTTACAAAATGTTTTAACTGATTTCATGTTGTATTTTAATTCATTTAAATTGAACCTTCATTGCTAATTGTTTAATTGATCAATGCTTCTTATTGCTTAATTTCCATGGCCTTTGGGACAGTACATGCCTATCTGATGAAGTCTGTAACTGTTTTTACAATGTTTATGTGTTTGATGTTTTTAAACCACTGTGTTCGTGTGCATTTTGGATTAAACTTCTGTTGAGTGGACCAGCTGGTTTCCGGTGCCTTTCTACAGGTTTTCAACACCAAGAATGCATCCTCTCTGACTATAGGACGTGAATAATCTACTAATTAACACAACTCTTCCAACATTTGTGCTACTGCTTAGTAACATTAGTTACATTAATACTGATATTAATTTTCCAGGGATATGCAGCACTTTAAAAGAAAATGACAACCGATGAGAAGCCTAGACTGGTCCCAAAATAAATGAGATGGTGAGAACAAATCACTGGTAAAGTACGTTCTACGAATATAGACAGCTAAGGAAGCAATACAAGCATCATACAAAAAAGCAAACTGGATGATTTCAAACTTTTTGAGGACTTCTCTCTAATGAATTTCAAAAGGGTAACTCAGGAACTGATGGGGACCTTTATTACCTCATAATGCACTGATATATACATGGTTGTTTGGGAATGAGTCTGACACTAAGGTGAAGGAGCAGTTTAGTACTCCACGATGCAATTGTGATCTCCTTCCAGCCTCCTCCCCCTTTTACTTTTTGCCTGGACTATTTGGATCTCCCACCCCTCACTCACACATTCAACAAGGACAACAAACAAGAAGATAAAAAAATAGATGACCCTAATATGCAAAAATAAGGAGGATACTCTTCTGCTTTCTCTTCCCCTTAAATAAATTTGATGAATTTCAATTCAATTGTGAGCCAGTGCCTTGAATTATAACAACGTACCCAACACACTAATCATAGGTGACTCTATAGTCAGGCACACTGATGATGGCCTGCACCTCACCCTCTTAAAATGGAGAACTTCATATCTGTACAGTGACTGAGACCTGGTAAAAAGGCCAGAGAGACCCCCCCACTACCAGGCTATAACTCTACACACACTTTTTTCAGCCATAACCTGGACCATATAACACCAAAGGTGGAGGTGTGTCCATATTCATTAATAATATCCACACCCAGGCTAGTGCTCAAATAGCAATGCATCCCAGGTTATCCTGGGCAAAATTAATTCTTGGGCAAAATAATTCAAATTGTAGCTTGCTACACCATCTCCCAGCCACCCCATCCTTGCCCCTTTCTTGATGTTGATGTTAAAATTTTTATAAACTCCAATGCCCTGGATCAACTTATCCACACCCCCACCAGGGGCAACAATATCCTAGACCTAGTCATTACCAACATGAATGACCAGTGTTCCAAACCTGAAGTCAACTCCTCGTTGGTCCGTTCCAACCATAAGCAAATCACCCTTGATATCCACATCCCACCCCCACCCCCCATCAAGAAAACCATGGTAAAAGGTTTCTCCAAAGCCAACTTCATGTTTCTTAAGACAGAAGTGGTGAAATTCATGACACCCATGCAGATGGACAATACAATTACAACTGCTGAATCCTACACAAATGCACTCTATAATCACTTACAGGAGTGCATGGATAGTGCTATCCCAAACAGAACCAAGACACTATCCTCCAAAAAAAGGAAGCCAATCTGGTGGTCCCCTGCCATAAACAAACTGTACAACAGAAGGAAGAAACTGTTGCAAAAGAGAGTAAAATCCCATGAGTGGAGAAGCTCCCTGGTCAGCCTCAGTAAGAAGCTGAGATCCCTTATAAGATCCTCCAAAGCTAGCTGTGAAAATAAAATCACAATCAAGGACAACCACAAAGCATTCTATAGCTATGTCAAGAATCTCAATGGCAACACCCAGATCTACTCTGAGTTACAGCACAAAGGCATGAAAATTACAGAACCAGCTGATATTGCCAACATCCTGGCAGATAGGTTCAGTGCTAACTTTACCCCCCCTCACCCCCTAAAGGGCCCATATCTATACAGGAAGTATGCAGAGTCCCCGTAATCACAACTACACAGGTAAAAGCTGCACTCTCTAAAGCCAAAAACACAGCATCCATGGGACTGGACAACATCCCATGCTGCGTTTTACATGAACTTCAGAACGAACTGGCTCCCCACTTAAGCACCATGTTCAATAATAGCCTTGCATAAGGCTTTGTGCCCACTGAATGGCACACAGCAACAGTTATCCCACTCCACAAAGGGGGAGCCACCACTGATCCCGGGAACTATAGACCTATTAGCCTGATGAGCCTGGTCTGCAAGGCCATGGAATGTATCATCATGGAACGCATAAATAAAGACATTGGTAACCTCTAAACTCTGGATCCCACCCAGTTCAGGTCTGTGAAAGGCAGATCATGCCTCCTGAACCTGATCAACTTATTTGAGGCAGTCACCAAAGCCATAGATGAGGGTAAGGTGGTTCACACAGCCTATCTTGACCTCGCCAAGGCTTTCAACACCATCCCCCATTCTGGAATTATAGCTAAACTCACTAAACTAGGTATAAATCCCTATGTCAAAAGATGGGTTGCCAACTGGCTCACTGACAGAACTCACACTGTAAAAGTTGCAGACTCCAAATCTGACCTCAAAGCAGTGACAAGTGGAGTACCACAGGGTTCTGTCCTGGGACCTCTCCTGTTTGGTATCTACTTTTCTGAAGTACAGGCTAACACAGAAGGCCTCTGACTAATGACGTTTACAGATGAATGCAAACTAGGAGCCATAGTCAAGCCCCCAAATGATGTGGACATCCTACAGAAGGGTCTCCCTGAGACAGATGCCTTGTGTCAGAGCCATGGCCTCAAGCTCAATGTCAAAAAGTGCAGTGTCATCCCCTTTGGTAAAAACTCTGTACCCATGAACTACCACATAGGCAGCAATCTACTTAACACCGAATGCATGATAAGAGTCCTTGAGACCCAGGTGGACAGTAGTCTCTCCTTTGAAAGTCACATCGCCACAGTAGTCAGGAAGTCCTTCTACATGGCACACCTCATCATAAAAGGGTTCTCATCCAGGAAAAAAGAGGTCATTGTTCCCCTCTACTCGACACTAGACCCATTATAGAGTACAACGCCCCTTTTGGAATGTACCTCACAAGACATCTGCAGCTCCTGGAAAGGCCACAGAAGTACCTCACAAAGAAGATTATTGGCCTCAAACAAATGCCCTACACTGACCGCCTCAAAAAACTCTAGCTTTAATCCATAGCATATCGCCTACTCTGAGGTGATCTCTGCCTAACATATAAAGCTATGTCAAACCCAGAGCTGCTGGACATGCTACACCTAAAGAAATCCCAATCCCGCTGAGCTACACGCTCTAGGGATCTAAACCTTGTTACCACAATAAACAGGACATGCTGGAGGGATAGATTCCTGTCCCAGAGACTTCCCACACTCTGGAACAGGCTACCCATCTACGTCAAGCAAAGTTCTTCATTAGCACTCTTCAAGAAAAATCTTGATGAGTGGATGGGAAATAGGAAATACACCCTGGTGAACACTTCTGTGTCTCTGCTCGACAGTGGCACAGGAAAATAACTTTCTTGGGTGGCATAAGCCAGGGAACCTTGTTGGCTAGGCTTACGTAGGCCCTTGGGCTGATAGCCTAGTACCTACCTATGAACCTATAAGCCACTTTTATGAGGCTGCTAGAATACTAGGTCTTTTATAAATTCATAGATTTATGGGAGGTTACTAGGCTACTGGCCCTAGGGCTTTTGTAAGCTTAGCCATGTTATACTCTTGTTTCCTTACTGACTAGGTTGTATGGTCTGTATTTGCAGTATGAGTATGATCAGCACCGACTGCCCTTATCCAAGGAGGACATAGGCGACACCACTGGAGTAAATCTATAGTCTCCCATCCAATTGTCTAAGTTACACTTAAATATGGCCACTGGAGACCTCTGTTTTACATGAATTAGGATTTTGTTCCAGAGGATTGGCAGTCTCTGGAATACACATCTGTCTCTCCATCATGTCCTGTTAATGTCTCAGTCTAGGTTGTATCAGTGCCTACTTCATAAAAGTACTAAAGCAGTGCAAAAAACAACTATAACCCACTTTAATTGGTCACTGCATTTGTCAGTTATGAAACAGATATATTTAATTGGTCACTGCATTTGTCAGTTACAAAACAGGTAGTACAACAGTAACTAGGATGTGATACCCAGAAATTCCTTGTTGCTTCACAATATAGTTTCTGGCTTAAGCAAGCAATGGGTTTGCCATTTATGAAAAAATATGGATCACGGAAGAATGATGTTGAGGTGGTATCAGGTTTTGTCAACCTAAGAAAAGTTTTTGACATGGCAAGCTACTTTTTAATGTTCAATAACAAAAGTAAAAAAAAATAAAAAACAAATCAAAGTATTTAAAAACATTTGCCATCAGAATTCTCTGTTGTCTAATCACTGACCCATTTATTTAGATATACTACTGTGTATTCTAATTATAAAAAGTGTATGTTATGTGTAAATGATTTATAGCCTGTTAACATTAGAGAAAGGGAACAATAATAAAGTAGAAAATAAGGAATTCTGATGGCAAAGTGTTTTTGAATGTGAAACAAAAACCTGGATTGAATGTATTATTTACATTTTAAGTGTCTTGAAAGAAAATCAGTTTATGCATATGCTTCATTTTTATGTTGAATAATTGTATCTTTATTATGAATAATTATGTGGCCAAGTTTGATTTAAATAAAGGCAACTAGTATTCACTCATTTAGAATAGTGGGAAGAAGTCCAAATCTAATTATATGCTATTAGACAGGGGTCCAGGGAAGAAATAGCCAGGGAATTGTTATGACTAGGCTTGTATAGGCCCTAGGGCCGATAGCCTAGTAACAACCTATGAACCTATGCCGATTTGACATAAACACATTGTTTTATGCATAAATGTTAGGGTTTTTTTTGTTTCTTACTTGGTGAAATTTATATATTAAGTGCTAAATATATTAAGTATATTTTAGTTATTAACAAAAGACATATTAACTTAAGGGAGTATGCATTATCCTTTTCCAAAGCTATCTCACAGGCAGGTATAAGTGAGTCAAATGGCTGTTAAAGAACTACCCTTTCACTGAGTGTAAATGGAAGGTCAGAGGAATTAGTCTAAGGTTTAGTACTGGTTCCAATATGCTAATAAAATGTGGGCAAAAAAACACAGAACTTGACATAATTCAGTATGCTGACTGCACTGCTGGACCCTACTGATACATACATCAGGTGCAATCCAGACAACTGGATGGGCCCATAAATATGTTCTACTCTGTTCCAAAAATCCTGTCCTTAAGAAATGCTAAAGGGATATGGCAGAACCTCAGCCTCACTTTTAGTGCAAAACTTAACTGGGGAGATTGCCTTTCACTAGATGTATCTCAGAGTCTTTGTAGAGTAGAGTTTGCATGAGCATCTGTTCATTTAGCCATACACACACACACACACACACACATATAGATATATATATAGATAGATAGATAGATAATTGTGTTAAGATAAATGAAAACTAAGCATACTATACCGAAAAAAGCCCTGTTTGTCACACTAAAATGATGGTCAATAGAATGCTACCATTGCTTATACCAGCAGCAGGCAATCTATGACATACAGAGGATTGCTTGTCAAAGGACTTTGAGGTTAGTGGAAGAGGTTATTAACAATCTGTACCGGCTTTGCAGCTGTCAAAAACCCACATACTGCAGCAGCACTACAAAGCCAAAGAGAATATATTAAATAAGACACTGACTAATCTTTACAGAAATCCTGGCAGGTTTCTGTTGTATATTCAAGGACAGTAAGTGTGATCTCCAGAGGTATTCCAAGTCCAAAGCTGATGTATTTCAGAGTACTTCCTCTTCCTTCGTGTACAGCTGTTTTGAAGTTTCTATATACAAGTAGCTTTTAATGTGTAATAGTGAGTTTCACATTCTTCTACTGTTTTAAAAAGCCCCAGAACTTGGATTATAGTCTCAGACTTCCAGTTGGTTGCCATATCTAGCTAGCAAAATAAATTAATTTGAGCCAGCCATAAGACTTAGGAGTACATACCAAGTACTAAATAAAGTCCCCCTAAACTAAGAGAATCATATGGTAAGCTATACCATTTATCTGCTCCCTGCTATAAAATGCAGTGCCCATAAAATGAGAAGCACCACCCTATATATACTGCTGAGAACTAAGCTGTAAGGAAACACTACATTTATTACCAGTAAATTAATGCATTTTGGTATTACCTACACTTCTCTGTTATAGTACTTTTTTGAGATGCATCAGCTGTGATCTAAATATTTTCAGCTCATATTGATGAGATCACTCTAAACCTGTAAATAGTGTACTAATAATTCTAACAAAGTTATACAAGTATCTAAGTAGTTATACTAACCACAACTCAGATAACTGTAATACAAGCTATGATGTTAATACAGGTTCATAGGAGGTTACTAGGCTAGCGTCCTTGGTTAGAAGGACATAATTCACAGGGCAAATCTATGATAAACACTGACTACCCCTGTTCATGAGGGACGTGGGTACCAGTCCCTTGTGACATTGCGGCCTCCTATCCATTTCTCCAGGTTGTGCTTGGGAGCTCTGCCCTCGCGTGAACTGGAAGTTTATTCCAGAGCAGTGGCAATCTCTGGGAGATATATCTGTCTCTCCAGCATGTTCTGTTAATTTCACAGGCTAGGTTAAGATCCTTAGAACAAGTGATTTTTGTGCCATTTGACTTGCAGATGTGCAGCATATCCATCAAGGCAGGGTCAGAGACTGTCCTGGAGGCCAGGCATAAGCTGCCTTTCAGCAGTCTATGATACAGAGTACAGTGACAGGGCTTTCAGTCTATCCATGTAAGTCATGGTTTGGAGGCCCTGTATTTTCTTGGTGAGAAACCTCTGTGGTCTCTCTAGTTGCTGCAGGTTTCTGGTGAGGTAAATGCAGAAGGGAGCATTGTACTCTATTAATGGTCTGATGAAGGTCAAGTACAGTGGAGTTATAACATTCTTGCACCTGGATGTGATGCCCTTTCTTATGAAATGTGTAACGTAGAAGGCTTTCCTTACCTTTGTGGGAACTTGGTGGTCAAAGTTCAGATTGCTATCTATCTGTGTTCCCAGATCTCACACCAGTGGGTTTGAATTTACAGGGGTGCTGTCAATATTGTAATTAGCAGGGAAATCCACTTTGCCAAAGGGGGTAATAATGCACTTTTTTGCATTTAGTTTAAGACAGTGGCTTTGGTACCAGTAATTTGTCTGTGTTAGCCCCTCCTGTAATATGTTATCATCACTGGGGGACTCAGTGATTGCACCCGATATGCAATCATCAGCAACATTGCCAAAGCAATCTACTTTAGCCTGGACTTCTGAGAAATAGATTCCAAACAGTAAAGGGCCCAGCACCGATCCTTGTCGTACACCAATGGTGACAGGTCTACTGGTAGAGGTGGAGTCATCAACTATGACAGTATATGTTCTGTCAGTGAGCCAATTGGCTAACCGTCTAGTGACATAAGGGTTAATTCCCTGCTGGAGGGATTGTGTTAAAAGCCTTGGCTAGGTCAAGATAGTAAGTATGTACTGTCTTACCTTCATTCAGGGCTTTGGTGACTTTCTCTAAAAAGTCTATTAGGTTTAACAAGCATGATCTACCCTTAACAAAGCCAAACTGGGTTGGGTCTAGAGTTTGAAGGTTGCCTATGTCCCTGTTGATAAGGTCCATGATGATTCTTTCCATCACTTTGCAGATGAGGTTGGTTAGATTTATGGGTCTATAGTTCGTAGGGTTGGTTGATAGCCCTCCCTTTGTGCAAGGGGATTACTGTTGCTGTTTTCCACTCTGCTGGAACAAATACACTTCTCAGGCTATGGTTAAAGAGAATGCCAAATGGGTCGACTAGGTCCTGTTTTAGATTGCTTAATAAGCAACCTGGGATGTTATCTGGTCCTGTTGAAGCCATGTTGTTGGACTTGGAGAGCGCAGATATGACCTGATCAGTGTCAGGTAAGTTTTGGGGTATGGATAAAACGACAAAGGCTGTTAAGCTGAGGCACTAGAGTTTTTGGATTTGAGACATTTTATATAATAATTGTGTTTTCATTGGATTTACTGGCCTTTATTGTTATAGCCAACTGCTTTTTGTTCTTTTGCATTTGTGGTGCTGTACGCTTTGGGGTATTGCTGGTGGGGATGGGGGGGGGTGAAGTTTGCATCAAATCTGTCAACTAACAGGTTAGAAATTTCTTCCAGTATAGTATGAGTGGTACCATCTGTGATGATGTGAGGTATTGCAGCTAAAGAGCTTAACTATGGATCAAAACATGATTAGGAAAGTTGGTTTTGAACCTAAAATAGTATATAGGAGGGATAGGTCATTCAAAAATATTTTGGAGACGTGCAACAGTTATCGTATTGTCAAATGAAGCAAAAAGATGGGGAATTACAAATGTGGAATGTGTAAATTTTGTGTGCACATATTGGAAACACATGTCAGATTTATTTTAAATGGGAGAGGTTTATTTATTAACGGACATTTTAACTGTCAGAGTAAAAATGTTGTATACATGGTGAAGTGGTTAAAATGTCTGGTATTTTATATAGGCAAAACGTGCAGACATTTTAAGAAAAAAATAGAGTAGTATTTGGGTGATATACAAAAAAAAAATCCACCAATGCCCTGAGTAGGCATATACAGGCACATAATGAACATGTATTTCAATTCTTGGTCCTGCAACAAGTAGCTAAAGATTCACAGGGTAAAGTGTTGGATGTACATTTAGAAGTGTGTGAAGTAAAATGGCAGTTGCAGTTAAATGGAACCATATACAGACATCAATGAAAATGTTAGTATAACTAGTTTGCTTATAATTAAGAATATTTTAGGTTGAAATGTATGAGTTTTTAATATATGGGTTGGTTTTAATATTTTAATAATAGATTATGGCATGTTTAATATTGTATTATTTTGTTAATGACACAAGGTTCTTGAATTTTAGTGTGGGTTGCTTAACTGACAGTTTAATTGGAGTGTGGTATTTATATAAAAAGGTTAGTGTAGGCATTGTAATGTAGTTCTGAAGAAGTCCCCGTGTTAGGGGATGAAAGCGCTAAACTGCATTTGTGAATAAAATTGTGTTTTTGCATTGTACTGGAGGTTCATTTCTGCTTTGGTTGCAAGTTTGTGTTCTTCTGGTGGTTCTTATGATGTGAGGTATTGCCAGCTATGCCAAGAAAAGTAGGGCAGGGGATGTGCAACATATGCCAACACAGCTAGCTGGAATTTTGTGAAGAAGTATATGCCATTTATATACCAAACTGATTTGTACAGATACTCTGTAAAGCTGAAGAGCCGAGGCACTAGAGGACTCTGCATTTTATGCTTTGCATTTGCTGCTAACCAGATTTTACTGGATCCAGTGTGTGCTTATTTTACCTGTTTTGTGGGACTTCATTATGGATCTACTACTTGATTGGACTATAATTTTAATAAAATATAAAGGTAATCACTGGCTTCTTTCCTTGTGTGGTGGTGATTTGTACAGCCATTTGTGTTAAAAAATGTATTTGTACAGCTACTTGTGTTTAAAAATGTACCAACAGTGTGCCCTGCTGG
The DNA here is from genome assembly GCF_019279795.1 of Protopterus annectens. Lineage (NCBI taxonomy): Eukaryota > Metazoa > Chordata > Ceratodontiformes > Protopteridae > Protopterus > Protopterus annectens. The sequence continues at coordinate 506,135,024 of NC_056748.1, forward strand.
ACAGAAAAAGAAATATACATGCGTTATTGTAACTATTTAAATGTACATGTTTTAAAAGAGGATACTGGAAGAGAAGCAGTTAATCTCAAACTTTAAAAACAGTAAGAAATTAAATTACTGGGCCTAGGCCATAAAGATGTTATCTCAGTTTTGAATGAAGGCAGAGACACAATGTCTGTAAGAAGTATGGTTTATTACCTCCTGTAGGAAGAGTGAATGTGTTTTATCATTTTATGACTTCCAGGAACTGCAGCAGATCTTAACAAGGCTCTCTGTGTGTGTATTATTGACACATAGGTGCTAAAATCTTGGTAGTTTCTAGCAATGGGGGGTTGCATGGGAGCCAGGAGTCAGATGACCAGATGTATGTGATGTCATTCTGGAATACATCACTAAAATAACATTTAATACTAGTTGAGACTGAAGTTTCATGGCAATCAGTTTTGGAAACCTGACATAGCAGGATCACTTCACCTACTTAATCTTACCTTGTGCTAGTGAGTGACCAGGGAATAGTAACTTTTTAGATTAGTCAGGAAAATATAGTGAGATTAGTCAGGAAAATATAGTGAGATTAGTTAAGTACTGTGTTTATTTATCTATGTGAACCTATTCATCTGTGTTATTTTAATATTTCATGTGGTTGAAACGCTGGTGTTTATTGTAAATAGATATTTAATATTTTCATGTTCTTTTATTTTATTAAATATATTTAAACATTTCAATGTGGCTCATCCATTAGAGAATATTTTAACCTTTGAGAGTAATTATATCTACTGGTGACACTGTGGCCACTCCTGAAAGAATGGCTGTTTGGTCAACATTAAAATTTGTATTATTAATTTCACTCAATATAATTTGGTACCCTTGCAAAAGGCTTAGAGTAGCTAGTTTTTGGGGGGGTCTGGTGGCAGTGTAACTACCTTATAGTTGGGGCAGAAGGGGAAATAGCTAGTAAATCTGTGCCAGCCTTTCTCAGGTGTGTGTGTGTGTGTGTGTGTGTGTGTGTGTGTGTGTGTGTGTGTGTGTGTGTGTGTGTGTGTGTGTGTGTGTGTGTGTGTGTGTCAGCTTCTTGGAGCAAGGACAAGAAGCACTGGTTTCACAGACAGTGTGCTGGAGGACTTGGCTTGGACAATCAGATGATGAGTCAACCCTACAGCTGTGCCAGTGGGGAGTCTTACTGGGGAGGGAGACAGACAAACCCAGACTGAGTATGCGCTCCCTGTGTGCTCTCAAGAGAAATTGTGCTTAATGCAGAGATCTGCATTTGGAAATACTGAGTGTATCCATTTTTGTTCCAAATGGACGTCCCTCTTCAGTGTCTGTGGTGAGGATTCAGGCTCCTTGATAACTGGCTCAGAGTGGGGTCATCACACCATCTACTACCAGTTCATAGGTAGGTACTAGGCTATTGGCCCTAGGACCTATACAAGTCTAGCCAAAAAGGTACCCTGGCTTTTGCCACCCAAGAAAATTATTTTCCTGTGCCCCTGTCAAGCAGAACCACTGAAGTGATCCCCTGGGTGAATTTCCTTTTACCCATCCAATCATCAAGATTTTTCTTGAAGAGTGCTAATGAGGAGCTCTGTTTGACATAGATAGATAGTCTGTTCCAGAGTATGAGAAGTCTCTGGGACAGGAATCTATCCCTTCAGCATGTTCTGTTTATTGTGGTGACAAGGTTTAGGTCCCTAAAGCATGTAGCTCAGAGGGATTGGGATTTCTTTAAATGGAGCATGTCCAACAGCTCTGGGTTTGACATATGTTAGGCAGAGATCGCCTCTGAGTAGGCGATATGTGACGGAGTAAAGCTGGAGTTTTTTGAGACTGTCTGCGTAAGGCATCTGTTTGAGGCCAGTAATCCTCTTTGTGAGGTATTTTTGCAGCCTTTCCAGTTGTTCTAGATGTCTTGTGAGGTACATACCAAAAGGGGTGTTGTACTCTGTAATGGGTCTAATGAGTGAGGAGTAGAGGGGAACAATGACCTATTTTTTTCTGGATGAGAAACCTTTTGTGATGAGGTGTGCCATGTAGAAGGATTTCCTAACCACTGTAGCAATGTGATTATCAAAGGAGAGACTACTGTCCACCTGTGTCCCAAGGTCTCTTATCACACTTTTGGTGTTAAGTAGACTACCGCCTATATGGTAGTTCATGGGTACAGAGTTTTACCAAAGGGGATGACAATGCATTTTTGGCACTGAGCTTGAGACCATGGCTTTGACACCAGGCACCTGTCTCAGTGAGGCCCTTTTGTAGGATGTCCACATTGTTATGAGTTTAGATTATGGCTCCTAGTTTGCAGTCATCTGCGAATTTAGTTAGCCAAAGACCTTCTATGTTAGCCTGTACTTCAGAGAAGTAGATACCAAACAGGAGAGGAACCAGGACTGAACCCTGTGGTACTCCACTTGTCACTTGCCTGAAGTCTGATTTGGAGTCTGCTACTTTCACAGTTTAGGTTCTGTCAGTAAGCCAGTTGGCAACCCATCTTGTGGCATAGGGATTTATACCTACTTTAGTGAGTTTATTTATAATTCCAGAGTGGGGGATGGTGTTGAATGCCTTGGCGAGATCTAGATAGGCTGTGTGAACCACCTTGCCCTCATCTATGACTTTGGTGACTACTTCAAAGAAGTCTATCAGGTTTAGGAGACATGATCTGCCTTTTACAAACCCAAACTGTGTGGGGTCCAGAGTTTGGAGATCTCCAATGTTTTTGTTTATGAGTTCCATGATGATACATTCCATGGTCTTGCAGACCAGGCTCGTCAGGCTAATGGGGTGGTAGTTCCCAGGGTCTGTTGTGGCCCCCCCCCCTTTGTGGAGTGGGATAACCATCGCGGTGCACCATTCAATGGGCACAAAGCCTGAGGTGAGGCTATAATTGAACATGGTACTTAGGTGGGGTGCCAGTTCATTTTATAGTTCGTGTAGAAGGCAGCCTGGGATGTTGTCAGGTCCCATGGATGCTGTGTTCTTGGCTTTGGAGAGTGAGGTTTTTACCTGTGCAGCCTTGATTACAGGAACTTTGCATTCTTCCGGTATAAAGATGGACCCTTTAGGGGGTGAGAGGGGGGTAAAGTTAGCACTGAACCTATCTGCCCGGATGTTGGCAATATCATTTGGTTCTGTATATTTAGTGTCATTGTGCTGTAACTCAGAGAAGATCTGAGTGTTGCCATTGAGATTCTTAACATAGCTATAGAATGCTTTGTGGTTGTCTTTAGAATCAGTGGCGATTTTGTTTTCATAACTAGCTTTGGAGGATTTTATGAGGAATCTCAGCTTCTTACTGAGGCTGACCAGGGAGTTCCTCCAATCGTGGGATTTTACTCTTTTCTGCAACAGTTTCTGTCTTCTGTTGTAGAGTTTGTTTATGGCAGAAGACCACCAGATTGGCTTCCTTTTTTTGGAGGATAGCATCTTGGTTCTGTTAGGAATAGCATGATCCATGCATTCGTGTAAGTGCTTATAAAGTGCATTTGCGTAGGATTCAGCAGTCGTACCTCTATTGTCCATCTGCATGGGTGTTGTGAAGTTTGCCACTTCTGTCTTAAGAAGCATGAAGTTGGCTTTGGAGAAATTTTTTATGGTTGTTTTCCTAATTGGGGGTGGGGGGTGGGAGCGGGATGTGGATATCTAGGGTGATTAGCTTGTGGTCGGATCTGACCAACGAGGAGCTGACCTCTGGTCTGGAACTCTGGTCACCCATGTTGGGGATGACCAGGTCTAGGATACTGCTGCCCCTGGAGGGGTGTGGATAAGTTTATCCAAGGTGTTGGAATTGATGAGAAAACGTTGAGCAAAAGAGTTGGTACATGAGTAGTTTTCCCAGTTAATGGCAGGGTAGTTGAAATCACCCATTATTAGAGTGTTGGGCTGTACCTTAATATTTTCCAGTGTATCAAGAAAAGAAGAGTGGAAATCCTGGGGCATGGTGGGGGGTCTGTAGCAAGCTACAATCTGGATTGCGGTGTTGCCCAGAGTTAGTTGAACTTGGATGATCTCGGATGCATTATGCTGAGCAACTAGCTTGGAGGTGTGGATATCCTTAATGAATATGGACACGCCTCCACCTTTAGTGTTTCGGTCCAGGTTTGGTGGCCGAAAGGTGTGGTATGAATTATAGCCTGGTAATGCAGGTGTGCTCTCTGGAGCTTTGAACCATGTCTCTGTCACTGCACAGATGTCAATGTTCTCCATTTTAAGGAGTGCCTTGAGTGAGTGCATTTTGAGGTTTAGACTTCTAGCATTGAGTAGCATTACCCTCAGATTTTGCTTGTACCTGTTACGGTGGTGAATTTGTCATTTGAACCTTGCCTAAAAAAGGCACTATAGGGGTGGCAAGAGCCTTTGCCAGTATCCAGAATTCCAAAGGCGACAGGTGCAGGCCATCTCTGGCAAAGCAGCGTGGTCTGTCGATCATGTCATCCCAGGCAGATACTGGATTCCCCTTAGAATGACACCAGAAGCTTAGCCAATTGTTAAAGCCAATCATTTTGTCCTTGTACTGTGGGTATCATTCTGGGTGAAGGCAGGATACTACTCAGGACTAGAGTCATACCTGCCTGGGCTACAAGACTGGAGAGCTCCTCCATGTCTCTTTTCATGTAGTCCAGGGAGGTACGTCTCAGGTCATTCACACCAACATGGAAAATGACAGAGTCATATTTGTACTTGTGGAGTGACCTGAGTGCATGCATTATGTGGTGGATCCTGGCACCTGACAGGCAGCTGACAGTAACTTTTTCCTTGTTTAGCCTGGTGAGTGGACCTTCAGTGTGCCTGACTATAGAGTCATCTATGACTAGAGTGTTGGGTACGTTATGCCTTATGGGCTGTAGTTGAGTGGCACGCTGAGTATGTGGGCTATGTGTCATTTGGGTTGTGTTGGGGGGTGGAGGTTGCTTGCATTTCTGCTTTGGAGGTCTTTGTTGTTTGGGCAGATTTGTACTGAGAGCCTCCGTGAATGTAGGTGTGTGTTTTATGCTTCTGTGTGTGTGTTTTTGTGGTGTAGGTGTTGAGGGACTATGTGATGAGTGTGGTACAGTGCAGTTCTGCACATAGCTAGGTATTCCCTTTTACATTTGTATTTAAAGAATGCCTTATGATTATCCTAAGCTAGGGATGCTGTTTTAGCTTCATAATTAGCCTTTACAAGATTTCTGATTTGCTTGTTCAAGCTGTGGAGGGGATTCTTCCTCTACTGAGTCAGTTCCCTCTTATTATACATCAGTTTCTGCCTTTTTTATATAACCTGTTTATACTTGAGGTCCACCAGGGAGGCTTTTTTTTCAGGAGGACCTAGTTTTCATATGGTCAGGTACAGCTGAGTCTATACAGTTGTTAAATGTTTATACAGGGCATTTGTGTACACCACTGCATATGAGCCATTGTCTGTGATTGCAGGGGTGTAAAACTTTTTATACCATAGGCTGTAGTTTGCTTTGGAAAGGTCTTTTAGTTTTTTTGCTCCTGCTGGGGTGACAGGTTCAATAGTCACTTCAAACAAGACTGATTTATGGTCTGACCTTACCAGGGAGGATATCAGACAGCAGGGAATGCAGTGACCCCCCCATGTTGATGAGTACTATGTCTAGGACATTGAGCCCCTTGTGGGGATGCAGATTGTTAATACAAATGCTCTGGAACAGACAAAGTCCAGGAACCTCTGTGTGAGCATGTTCGTGCTCTTGTATGTCACCCAGTTCATGGAAGGATAGTTGAAATCTCCCATGACTATGGTGTTAGGCTGTATGGCAAGAGACTGCAGTAAGTCCAGGTAGGTGGTGTGCTTTTCCTGGTTCATAGTAGGGACCTATAGCTAGCAATGATGTGGTAGGGTATTTTGCCTATAGTTAATTGGACACAGAGCAGTTTGAGAGAGTCATATTGTTTGACCAGTTTCAATGTGTACTTGGCTTTAATAACCATGGCAACACCTCTAACTTTGATTCTTTCATGATCATTTTGAGGACTGAATGTGTGAAAAGCATTATAGCTTTACATGGCTGGGGTGCTCTCTGCGGCCTTGAACCGTGTCTCAGTGACTGCACAGACATAAGACAGGCATCTTCCAAGGTGAGGAGTGCTTCCAGGGAGTGCAATTTAATGTTTAGACTCGTAGCATTAAGCAGCAGAAACTTAAGTTTGTCTCAAGTGGATTTTGTTATGTCTGAAATTTTGGTGTTTTGACATTGCCTAAAAAAGGCACTATGGGGAGGCAAATGTCTTTGCCAGTATCTGAAAGCCTAGAGAAGACAGGTGCAGACCAACTCTGGCAAAGCAGCGGCGCCTGTCAATCATCTCATGCTGACAGATACTGACACCACAAGCTAAACCAATTGTTGAAGTTGATAATTTTTGTTTATATTGTGGCATCATCCTGGGTGAAGGTAGAATGCTGCTTAGGGCTAGGGTCATACCTGCCTGGGACACATAATCTGAGAGTTCAGTCATGTCTCTCTTCATATAGTCCTGAGAGGTACATCTCACGTCATTCATCCCAACATGGATTATGACAGAGTAATAACAGTATTTGTTGAGTGACTTGAATACGTGTGTGATTTGAGGGATCCTGGCACCTGACAGGCAGCTGACTGTGACTATCTCCTTGTCCAGCCTGGTGAAGGGCACATCTGTGTGTCTCTCTGTGGTGTCACCTATGACAAAGACATTAGATTTTGAAGTGTTTTGCCCTAGGGGCTTATTTGCTGAGACACTGGTGCATGTGTCATTTTGTGTAGTGGTTTATATTTGCATAGCAGTGTTTGCAAGTGGTTTACATGTGGTAGGCTTCTAGTGAGTCCCTCCATATATGTGGCTTTATGCACTGTGCCTTCTTTTTGTGTGAGAGATGAAGTGTGTGTGCTGACAACCTGTCTTGCTGTCCTGTTTGTTATGTGAGAGAACTGATTCCAATTTCATAGTGTAATTACTTCTCTCACATATGGTATCTTTCTGTTTTAGGAATAAGTGTTTGTCAGTATACATGAAGCAATTAATACATTGCCTCAGGATGTCCATGTCAAACAGGCTAGCAGGTAAAATGATGGCAAACTGCCTGTCCATTATAGTAGATTTTTACTGTATGTACTATTAGAGAAGGGATTGGGCTAGTTTGACCATTTTTTGTGCCAAGACGAAAGTGCTTGTTCTACTGAAAGCTATGGATGATAAGTATGTCAATGCTGTTCAGTGCATCTGTAGTGCAGTAGGAAAGCTTGACAGGGTTCCACTGACAGATGTCTAGGGAAAAATTGAGTTTTAAGGCATTTGCATCTATACAGGGCAATGCTAACCCCTGTTGTATGGTGTGTTGCAATGTGCAAACATGAGGCTTAAATACAGGCGAAATTAAAACACTTCTAAGCTAATTGACCAATAGGTTAATTAGCTTGCTTTCAAATACTTAGCTGTTCCACATTTTCATAAAGACCCTCACCAAGTTCTATTATCTTATCTACTGACTTCAGAAACTACAATGATTTTCATAGGAAATCTACATAACTGCCAGCATGCTTTGTTGTGAGCATAAAAGCAGTTGCTTTTTTAATTTCTAAAATATTTAAGATAGTTTTGGTTGCACAGAGGGTTAATGCCATAGCTATGATGTTAACAAGTTTGATTAGCTTGGGTGTATCTTGAATCTTCTGTGGGGAATTTACCTACCCTTGTCATCAAATGTGAAAATTCTTTGGAGGAGGGGCAACAATGCAAAAGGATGGCCTTGGGATTGATGTTAGCCCTCAATCCATGGCTGTAGTAGCCCTTATAGTAGGTGCATAACTGCATGCACTAAATCATGGAGGGCATTGTGGCTCCAGCAATGATGCAGGTCACTCAGTCCACATTCAGGGAAAAGGAATAGGGCCTGTCCTCTATTCCTTCATTGCTATGGTGCCAGCAAGTGCACAAACTACACTTATGGCTGGCTGAACAAAGGCCCCCCTCAAGATGGCTGTCACCTCCGTGCTGAGGATACCCAGTACAGGAGAATGAATTTCCTGAAGTTTCACTGAGAGAAGCGCAGGTATCAGACTAAACAAGTCTTAAAAAAATATATATATTATTTGTCATTTGTTAACCGGGTTAGTCCAACTGAGCCAGGATCCCATTTTCAGTGGAGACCCAAGGAGAAAAGCTCCAAATACAGTACAATACAAATTATAAATAAACATACATTTGAGTTTAACAATAAAAATAATAATACAGAAACGTACATTTGAGTTTAACAAAAATAAAAAGTGGGTGGTCACATAAAAAGTACAGTTGTGTACACCTACCATAAATGTAGATGTTCGAGTGTCTTCACTGTTGCAGTCATAACTGTAGGGTGCTCCTGCTGGCAGGCAGCCTGAGGTCGGCCAGAATCCCAAAGTCTGGGTCTGGCGTTGGCTGTACAAGCTAGTACCCTGACGTCAGTACGCTCTGGTACATAGCCCTCAGCCGACGCCATCTTCTCCAGCCTTTCTTGCCCTAGATGTCAGAAGCCCCCAATAAATCAAAAATGAATCCAACAAGGAAACACAAATACACCACAAAAGAGAAAAAAGAGGGGATAGGAGGGAGGGAAACACTGACTGCAACAGCGAAGACACACGAACATCTACATTTATGGTAGGTGTACACAACTGTACTATGTTCGTGTTTCACTGTTGCAGTCATAACTGTAGGGTGGAATCCCAAAGCAGTGAAAAAGGGAGGAGGTTTAGACAGAAGGGGCAGCAAGAAGACCCTGCAAAACAGTAGAGGCAAAGCCTGCCCTGGTCTTAGAATACAAAGGGAGATTGTAGTGCTTGGAAAAAGTATGCACAGAACTCCAAGTGGCAGCTTCCAAGATATCCTTGGTAGGAACTCCTCTGAGAAAAGCTGTAGAAGTAGCAGCTGCTCTAGTAGAATGACTTCTCACAGTACCTGGAATCTGTTTCCCATGATGAGTTTAACAAAATCTTATTCCATAAGAAATCCATTTGGAAATAGTTTGTTTGGAAATAGCCTTTCCAAGAGAACTGGAGGCAAAAGAAACAAACAATTGGTTAGATTTTCTGAACTCTTTAGTCTTGTCCAAGTAAAATCGTAACTGTCTGTGCACGTCCAAGGAATACAAAATCCTTTCCCCTTTATTTTGAGGATTAGGAAAGAAGGTAGGAAGGTGAATTGTTTGATTTAAAGCCACTTTCAAATCACCTTGGGCATGAAAGTAGGATTGGTCCTCAAGGATACTCTGTCCTGGTGGAAAATAAGGTATGGTTCCACAGCCATGAGAGCTTGCAACTCTGAGACCCTTCTGGCAGAAGTCAAAGCCAACAAAAGAACTGTCTTCCAAGATAAAACTTAATATCTGAAGATGCAGCAGGCTCAAAAGGAGGCAAAGTAAGTTTTTCTAAAACATAATTAAGATCCCAAGCAGGAACAGGAGGGGTCCTGGGAGGTCAAATTCTTAGCCCCTCTCAAAAATTGTCTCACCAAAGGATGAGAAAAAACAGGAGGATCAGAATTGAAATGAGCAGAAATAGCAGAAGCATGAATCTTAATGGAAGAAAAAGAAAGTCCTTTAGACAAAAGATCCGAAAGGTAAAGCAAAATAGAAGAGAGATCAGGTACCAGAGGGTCTGAGCCTTGGTCCTGCATCCAAATACAAAACCTCTTCCATTTAGAGGCATAAGATTTCTTAGTGCTAGGCCGTCTAGCTTCCAGAAGAACATCCAAAACTTTTTTGGGAAGACTAGAAGAAATCAAATTCCTTTGAAGAGCCAAGCTGCCAGGCAAAGGGTCTTGAGATTGGAATGTAGTAACTGACCTGATGCTGGGACAGAAGAGAAGGGTTCAGAAGGAGAATCCAAGGAGGCTCCAGGAACAGGTGCTTTAAAGTTGGATACCAAAACTGTCGAGGCCAATTTGGAGCAATCAAGATGAGGAACTTGGGCTTGTCCTGTTTTATCTTCAGTAATACCCGAGGTAGAAGAGGAAGAGGAGGGAAGGCATATCCCGAAAGGCTTCTCCAGCTGAAGGACAGGGCATCCACTTTCCAAGCTGTTTTGTAAAAGGACCTGGTGCAAAAACGAGGCAGCTGATGATTGAGATGGGATGCAAACAGATCTATCTGGGGACATCCCCAAACTGCAGTAATCCTGTTGAATAAGTTGGTGTCTAGCATCCATTCGTGAGGATCTGAAATGTTTCTGCTCAGGCTGTCTGCTAAAAGATTCTGTTCTCCTGGAATGAATTGAGCCTGGAGATGTAAATTCAAATTTAGAGCTGTGTCCCATAAAGCCATAGCTAGTCTGCAAAGGGGGGTACGAATGAGAACCCCCCCCTGCTTGTTTATGTACCACATGACTGTGGTGTTGTCTGTCTTAATTAGCAGAGGCCCTGGTTACAAAAAATTCTTGAAGGCTAGAAGAGCATTTTGAACTGCCAACATTTCCTTCAGATTGATGTGCCAGTGAAGATGGTCCTTTGTCCAGGTTCCCTGCTGGCAATTGTCTAGAAAATGTGCTCCCCAAGCATAATCCGAGGCGTCCGTGGTTAGGATTTGAGTAGGTTGAGGTAGACGAAAAGGCTTTCCTTCGTTTAAAGCACACACCCTGGACCACCAGAGGAACTCCTTCTGGAGGCAGGGGATCAGAGGAATTAGAATGTCCAGATCGTGGTAATGCTGTGACCATACACTTTTCAATTGAAGCTTTCTCATATGAAGCCTTGCATTTGGAATCAACAGAATGCAGGAAGCCATGTAGCCCAGTGTCTGCAGGAATTTCCTTGCAGTGAGCTGAGATAGAGTTGCCAAGGTGTTGAAAATTGAAGCCAGCTGTGTTTGTTTTTCTGGAGTGAGGAAGGCCCTTTGTAAGGTTGTATTTAAGAGGGCTCCCAAGAATACCATTTGTTGAGAAGGGATCAAATGTGACTTTTTTGTGTTCACTGAGAATCCCAGTAGGAGGAGAAGACGTTGAACAAATTTCAGATGTTGAAGTAGAAGATCCTTGCTGTCCGCCTGAATAAGGCAGTCGTCCAAATAAGGGTAAATCTGAATCCCCTGAAGTCTGCAATAAGCCACTACTGGTGCCAGGCACTTGGTAAAGACTCTGGGCGCAGTAGATAAACCAAAGGGCAGTACAGAGAATTGAAAGTGTCTCGAACCTGCCTTGAATCTGAGGAATTTTCTGCATTCCTGCCTGATGGGAATGTGTAAGTAAGCTTCCTTTAAGTCCAATGTCACCATCCAGGCATCCTGAGAGAGCATTGGAAGTAGTTGCTGCAGAGTAAGCATCTTGAATTTTGGAATTTCCAAAAAGGTGTTTAACACAGAAAGGTCCAGAATAGGTCTCCATGAGTTTTGTTTTCTTGGAACCAGAAATAGTCTTGAATAAAACCCTTTTCCCATCTCTGAGAGTGGAACAGGCTCTATGGCTCTCATGGCCAGAAGAGCATCCACTTGATTTAAGGCCTCTGACCATTGATGTTTTGGCAGATCTGGCCAACCGTAAGCCCTTGGCAGAGTATGAAAGTGGAATTTGTAACCTTTTAAAATCACGTCCAATACCCATCTGTCCTGGGTAATATGAGTCCAATTTCTGTAGAAAAGAGACAGTTTTCCTCCGAGAGGGGCATCCAGGTGAAGGGGTCCTGTAGCCCAACCGAGAGAGTCATTGAGTTTGCTTTCTTTGAGATTGGGATCTGTCTTCTCCCCTTCTAGGTGAGGAAGCAGTCCATTGTCTAGATCTGTAAGAGGCCTGAGCTTGTCTACGACCTCTGGAGCATCTATATCTTCCCATTTGAGGCCTGTCAGACGTGGGAAAGAACCAATTTTTGGAGGGCCAATTCCTGGAAAATCTAGGAGGCTGAACTTGCAAGAAATCTTTTACAGTTTGCATAGATTTTGCCTTTTCTTCCATCTTTTTAATAACCTCCAGCCTTAGATCCAAAAGAACATCATGTTGAACAGGGCATCTAATAACTTAGCCTTAACCTGTTCAGGTAAACTTTGTTCACGAAGCCAGGCATGTCTCCTGATAACAGTACCAGAGGCTACAGCCCTGCAAGAAGCATCCAAAGCATCAAAACCACAATGCAAACTATGTTTGTGCACTTGTTCAGTTGCATGAAATCCATCCTGAAGTTCCTTATCCTCTGCACATGCAGGAAGGGAAGCAAGCTTTTGCTTTAAAACAGACAAAAGAAATTGCTGATACTTAAACATATGAAACTGGCAATAAGCCCTTACAGACAGGGTAGCAGAAGTATATACCTTTTCCCCACCTGTCTAATCCTCAGCACGAGAATAGGATTTTAGAAGTAGCAACCTTAGCAGCCTTAGAGCCCTGAGAAATAGTCTCAGGATCCGCAGAAGGGTTCTTAAATAAGAATAAATGAGAGTCAGGAACCCTATAAAATCTATCAGGCTTAGAAGGAGCAGGAGGCATGGAATCAGGATTCAAATTAGCCTCAGAAAAGCATTATCCACAATGTCAAGAACAGGAGGTATAGCTAAAGGCCTATGCTGAGGAAGAAGAAGAAATTTAAGCCTCTTCTTGGAAGCAGAATACTCCTGACCTTCCCAATGAATCATGCAAGGTTTCCCTCAAAAGAGAAATCAAGAGAAAGGGCAAGGGAGGGGCAAGGAGTCCCCTCATCCTAAGGAGGAAGAATATTCCTGATCAGAGGAAGAGACAGAAGATACAGAAGCCTGGTCAGAGGAATCCAGAGGAACATCCTGTCGAGGCCTTTCTCAGGTGGGTTCTCAGTGGGGTGGGAACCCCTAATCATTGTAAGTAAATCTTCAGCCATCTTTAATTGCTTCTGTGTCCTGGGAGTAGATTCAGAAGCAGCTTGAGCAGGAACTTTAGACTTAACAGGAGTCTTTGTCTTTGCCTTTGAAATAGTGATGTGAGTAGGTTTGAAAACCCCTCAGAAGCCGGTACCGCACAGCGGACCCGGAGAGACGTCCGGCGTCCCAGCAGATAAATAGTAGGCCTTGATGGCTCCCCAGGAGTCCATATCGTGGCGGGCTGCAAAAGCGCCTCACAGACCTGCAAACCTGGCTCCGGAGGCCTGTCTTTGTCTTTCTTCTTTGAATTCGGTAGTGTCCCATTCTATAATTGAAGTGTCTGCCAAAATAATTTAGAGCCCAGTCGAACCTGGCACAGATACAACAAGTTGAACCTGGTCAGGGAACAAGCAAGTGTGGTCAGGGCGTAGACAGTAAGAGGGAAATCTTTATGAGGTATTTGTTTCCCACACGTTATACAATAACTTTTTCTGACATCGGAGGAACAAGAAAAGATTCCCAACGGGTACTTAGCTTTGAGAAGAGAAGTAAGAACTTCGACCGACAACAAAAAAATATGCTGTTCGAAAATCGCCAACCAACAACTTAGCTGCTTTCCACCGCACGGCAAGAAAGACTGGAGAAGATGGCGCCGGCTGCTATGTACCAGAGCCGCACTGACGCTGGGGTACTAAGTTTGTAGGGCCACGCCGGACCCAGACTTTGGGATTCTGGCCGACCTCGGGCTGCCTGCCGGCAGGAGCACCCTACAGTTATGACTGCAACAGTGAAACACGATGAACATCAGTACAAGTCAGAATTTAAATTAACAAAAGGCAGTTAAAGACCCTGAATAGTCAAAAGGCAAAAGTTATATACAAGTGAAAATTACAGTGACATAAAGATACATATTAAAACAAATGAAGGAAATAAGTGATGTAGACATAAAAGTAAATATACTAATATAAACTGATACTAATATGAACTGTAGTTTAAATGTGTGTGTGTATATATATATATATATATATATATATATATATATATATATATATATATATATATATATATATATATATATATATATGTATGTGTGTGTGTGTGTGTGTGTGTGTGTATCCTCCTATTTTTATTTTTACATGGGGTTGGGGTGTCACTTCAACAGTGACAATCATCTAGGGCCAACATTTACACTGCCAGGTGGCTAAATATATACAGACATAATTAAAATGCTGGCATAGTTAGTAATGTCCTTGTACAAATTATGTGTGGAAAACTGTCATCAAAATACACTGAAAGGAACAGGACCAGATGCAACCAATATAAACTAAAAGTTATGATAAAACAGAATTAGTAATATAACCAATGTACAAAAACAGGGCATTTTAAAATATCATGTATTGTTTACTGCCTGTCTGGCATATCAAAGATCTATGTTTAGAAAGCATTTTATTACCATAATGATTTTCTGGCTTGTTGGCTTGAATAGAGAATGAATCATCTGGGTGCTAACCGTGAAATATTTCATCACCTAACTCACTATGATTTATGTCTTATACTGAAACACAGTAAAAGTAACAATACACTGAAATGACAAAGTCAAAAGAGCAAGAGAAAAGTGACAATAAAAGGCTGAAATATATTATTAACCATGGCAACTAATTAGTATACAACAGAGTTTATTATGCAAAACCTTGTAACTTCTTATTTCAGTTTTACAGGAGGTCAGACTTGTATTTATGGAGCTCATGTGTATAACATGACTTGCTAATGGACACTACCATGCAATGTGGCATTCTGAAGAGAGGGTGGGGATAATATGAACCCCTATGCAAGGATTTCTTTAACCTTTCAAAAATCATACAAAGCAGAATATCTACGCTGCAGAAATGTAAGTATCACATTTACAATATGCCTACGTTTGAATCCAGCATTATATCATAGGTAGCTGAAACAATGCATATTTTATTTATTTATTTATTTTATTTTACATTTGTTGACCGGGCTAGTCCAGCTGGATAATTTCCATTTTCAGTGGAGGCCCGGGGAGAAAAGCTCCACAGATTTAATACAAGGTTATACAAAATTGAAGATTAATATAAGTTCCTTTGACAGACATTGAGTTACCATGGATACTTAATAGTCTAGATCAAGAAAAAATAGAACACATATAGTGGTATCTACGTATTGAGAAAGACATTAATTATTTATAAAACTACACTCCATTCACGTCATTTCATACATATTAGAATATATACCATAAATTTATTTATTTATTTATTTTTTTTTGTGTGAGAACAGTAGAAACTGTACAGTCATTAGGTTTGTTTGAGAACACAGAGAAGGGTAGCAGTTGAGAAGTAAGGAAGTATGATAGTAGAAGGTATAAGGTTTCTCAGTCTGGATTGGTACAAGAGCAGAGCCAGAAGTTTTTAAGATGTGCAAGAAGTTGTTTTTTAAAAAGATCAAAGGAGCCTATAGAGGTAATGTGTGAGGGGAGGTTATTCCATATTTTGCCTACTGCGTTGGAAAAAAGGCAGTTACCTGCAGAATTGGTAATTCGAGTTGTGTTGACTTGAAGCTTTTCAGCAGAACGTAGTTGTTTCAAGTTATTATAAGGGATCAAGAGGTTACTGAGAGCAGGTGTTTTAGATGGTTGATATAATATGTTGTGTGTTATTAAGAGTTGTTGATATGTGATCTTGTTAGGAAGTTCCAACCAGTGTAAGTGTTTTACGTTTAGGCAGTGGTGTGTTCTATACTGGGATGCTGTGGCAAAGCGAGCTATATTGTGGTAGGATGTAGTAAGTTTCTTCAGGTTGCTTTTGGAGAGATTAGTGTAAATAGAGGAGGCATACAATAGGGTAGAGATAAGATGTGTTTGTGCTAAGGTGGTCCGTGCTTCTGGTGTAAGGTAGGGTTTGATTCTGTACAATGAACCAATTTTTTTATTAACTGCTTTTATAGTGTTATTGATGTGGTAATCATAGCTAAGATTATTGTCAATAGTAACACCAAGTAGTTTAGTTGTTAAGTCTGGGGAGATGAGGGAGTTATCACTTGCAGTAATAGAAGTTAAGTTGAGTAGATTTGTGGGTAGGAGAGAAAAGTAATAGTTTTGTTTTCTTGGGATTGAGGAGAAGACATCTTTTTGAGAACCAGTGTTCGACGATAGAAAAGGTAGATTGTGTGAGTGAGTGGAGTTCAGATTGAGTGGAAGCTGTGCAAATAATGGTGGAATCATCTGCATATTGTATACATGTAGTGTTTTGGATAGATGCTTGGAGGTCATTAATAAAGATAGAGAATAAGAGTGGGCCTAGTATGGATCCTTGTGGTACTCCTAAAGAGATAGGTAGTAAGGAAGATAGACAATTTTTCCAGAGTACTGCTTGTTGTCGGTTTTCAAGATAAGATGTGAACCAGGTTAAGGAGGAGGTATCCAAAGCAAGGGATTTTAATATGTGTAGTAGAAGTGTATGGTTGACCATGTCGAAAGCTTTTGACAGGTCTAGGAAAAGAGAAGAGGTTAGTTTGTTGTTGTTACGATTACAGTTGATGGTGTTGGTAAAGGAAAGTAGAGCAGTGGTAGTACTGTGTGAAGGTCTAAATCCATGTTGAGTGTTTGCTAGTAGGTTGTTATGAAGGAGATGGTTAAGTAGTTGTTTGTGTATACATTTTTCCATGATTTTAGCTAGTGGAGATAATAGCGCTATAGGACGAAAGTTTGAAAGGTCTGTGGATTTGCCTCCTTTATGTAGGGGTATGATATGAGATATCTTCCAGATTGCTGGAAAAGTACTTTCTTTTATGGATCTGTTTATGAGGATGGAAATAGGGTAGGCGATAACTTTGGCTGCTACTTGAAGAAATTCAGCAGGAAGGTTATCAGCTGAGGGGGTAGTGGGTTTAAGTTTTTGTAGAAGAGATTGTATGTAGGAGGTAGGTATGGGTTGAAGTTGCAGGGGAGGAATATTTAAATAACCTGATCAGTGCACACAGTTTGCAGATCAGACACATAATACTTCATATGTGACATTTTCAGTTCCCTTATGTGCAACCATACCAAGCAATAATCATCAGAAATAAGAAATCAGAAAAAGGACCCATCTCTGTGATAATGCAATTCCGGTTTTTGGTTATGCATACTATTTTAATTAGCCTGTATTACACAAAAGTCCACATTTCTAAAAGATTCCTTATTGAAATGTCTGTACTCGAAATGCTGAGTGGCGACAAACCGAAAAATTAATAAAAAATACAGGAGAAGAGTAAATTTTGAAAATCGCTCTTCTCCTTTAAACTTCTTTTCGCAGGGGGGCACCTACAAACTTCTATATACCAACTCAGAGATCACTGTATCTCAGGGATAAGTACATATTCTGAGAAAAGGCAACTCAGAGTTAGTATATACAAAGTCCAATCTTTCGGCTATTCAGTCTCCATTTCGGGGCTCGCTTTAGTGGGTCCCGACATTTCAAATGGTTAACCTTAAGGGAACATAACAAAATCATATTCAAATGACGATCTACTCTTCAACAAAAACAATTTTATCAAATGTAATCTCCCCAGTCCCAAACCTCTCAAGTGTACCTAATTACGAGGAACATTCTTCATTTTGGTATTAGAAATCCCATGTTCCTCAAAGTTCCACATAGAAAGGGTCTGAATCACATTCAGCATTAGAAATTGTTTTAACCAATATCCATAAAACATATTAATTCATTAAAGGAACTTTTTAGAAGGATAAACTAGCAAATTCTAACCATCCTGTGAGCTTCCTAGTTGAAGTTAAGTTTTTAGTAATTGCTCCACATGTTGCCCTTTTGCTCCACATCATGAGAGGTAATGCTCCTCATTTTGGAGATGGAAGGTTGACAGCTATGCTCAGTGCTAATCCCCACCAGTGATCTACTGTTGACACGTAAGTGCTGTTTGGTCTACCGAGACACTGCAGCTTACGCAAGTGCCTTAACCTTACAGGGTACCTCGATTTTCCCCTTGTCTACATGGATTGTGATAGTACAAAGTGAAAAGACAGGGATATGTGAAGACTATGTCCCCCTGCAAAAATGACTGCTTTGGTGTTTACCAACAGATTTGAAAAGATTGTTTTTTTCATGATTTTAAATAATTCAAAATAAACCTGCTGGGTTATTAACTGACATTTCATAAGGTGTCTGTAGTGAAATTGTATCCTTTAACCCTTTCTTCTTTTTATACTCTCTCTCTTTGGCATAACGTTTCTCAAAATTCACTATTTTTCTTTGGGTAAATATTACGTGCATGTATGCTACATGCTGACCAAGGGACGATAACTTTTTAAAAAAAAAATCTTTTTATCTTCCTAACGGTTGAGCTCCAGTGTATTCCCTCTCCAAGCCATATCAACCAACTTCTTTACATTCTGAATTGTCTTTTTTGTGAAATAATGCAGGTATTTATTTAGCATGGCATTAGTTGGTTTATGTTATTTCCATTTTTACTCATAAAAGAGAATGTAACATTCAAGTATGGTTGAACAACTCCAAAAAACAAAGTAAAAGTGAAAAAGCAGCAAAGCAAAGACCAGGAAGGAACAGGACCACAAAACTTATAAGCTTTCATTCATTTAATAAAACACCATAAACTTCATCAGAATAAATACAAAAACTTGAAACCACCCTTTAAATACTTGTCATGTCTTGTCATGTCTACATTAGGCAGAGCTCCTCAGTAACACTCTTCAAGAGAAACCTTGACGTGTGGATGGGAAACAGAAAGTTTACCCCGGGATCACTTCAGTGGCTCTGCTGGACAGAGGCACAGGGGATCTAATCTAAGGGGATGGCGAAAGCCAACACATTCTGGCTAGGCTTATAAATGCCTTTGGGCAGATAGCCTAGTACCTACCTATAAACCTATGTGCAAAAAAATCATCCAATGACAAAATGCTTCAAATAAATTATTTAAATAGCCATTATGATGTCATGAAGATTTAAAAATACACTACATTTTTTAACATTGCATATGTATAAAAACATGAATAGATATATATATATATATATATATATATATATATATATATATATATATATATATATATGTCAATAATAACAAACTACTACATAGTGTTTCCTCAAAAAAAAGCCCATTTTGTGAACAACTTGGCTCACTACATCAAAGCCGTTGTAACTGAAGAAAACACTGGATGTTAATAGTTTCATTTAGTCCTGGAGAGTTCATAGGTTGGTACTAGGCTATCGGCCCTAGGGATTATACAAGCCTAGCCATAACAATTCCCAGGATATTTCTTCCCGCAATATTTACTTCCCTGGACCCCTGTCTAGCAGGGCAACTGACATGTTCCCCGGGGTGAATTTCCTATCTCCCATCCAATAGTCAAGGTTCCTTTTAAAGAGGGCCAAGGAGGTGCTCTGCTTGACATGTATGGGCAGTCTCTGAGTCAGGAACCTATCCCTCCAGCATGTTTTGTTCATTGTGATGACAAGATTTAGATCCCTGGAGCGTGTGGCTCTGAGGGATTGGGATTTCTTTAAGTGGAGCATGTCCAATAGCTCAGGGTTTGACATGGCCTTGTATGTTAAGCAAAGATCGCCTCTGAGTAGATGATATGCCACAGTTTATAGCTGGATTTTCTTTAGACCGTCAGCATAGGGCATCTGCTTTAGGCCTATGATTCTTTTAGTGAGGTATTTCTGCGGCTTTTCCAGCTGTTGCAGATGTCTTGTGAGGTACATACCAAACAGGGCATTATACTCTAGAATGGGTCTAATGATGGATGAGTACAGTGGGACAATGACCTCCTTTTTTCTGGATGAAAAGCCCTTAGCAATGAGGTGTGCTACATAGAAGGATTTCCTGACTGTTGTGGCGATGTGGTTATTGAAGGTGAGACCACTGTCCACCTGTGTCCCTAAATCTCTCATTACACTTTCAGTGTTTAGTGTACTCCCACCTATGTGGTAATTCATGGGTACATGTTTTTTTCCCAAAGGGGTAACTATACATTTCTTGGCATTAAGCTTAAGCCCATGGCTCTGGCACCAAGCATCTGTTTCTATAAGGCCCTTTTGTCTGCTCTTAAAGCTATCTGCCATTTAGTTTCCCTACATTCTAATAAGGCTTTAAAATTAACTACCAAAGGACCACAAATTATTTTATCTAAGACAAAGAATGTAAATTTCTTAAAATTGTTACATAATAAAACATGTTGTGCCAGTGCATTATTCCTGTCTTTGTTTCTCACTGCCAACACATGTTCATGAATCCTTCTACTTCGTGACCTGATGGTCTTGCCAACATAAAAACTGGTACAAGAATTACATATTGTGATATAAACAATAACCACCCCTGCTTTAACACATTAGGTGACTTTTATTTTTTTCACGATTCAAAGTTTTATAACTTTGACCATATGGTGTCGCCCATATGGTATTCAAAGTTATAAAACTTTGTTCAAATAATGTGTCTTTCTTAAACAGTATTTTCTGAAATTCAATTTTTTTTTTTATCTGAACTATTGTCACTATCTTACTTTTGAAAAAAATATTTCTGTGCTACTGCTGCCATTTTTGGTAGTATTTTCTGTTCTGGTTTGGTACATAAGCTATTAGGTTACGAAATACCCATTACTCCACATAGCAGATACACAGAATGCATACAATGACTTGCTATAAGGATGAGTGTTGCTGGGCTGGTATTTTGTTTGCAAAACCTTTGGTCAGATTTTGGTCTCTGTCATCTTGAGGAAGTGTAGTTTTGTCTATTTTTTTAATTCCTGCTTGGAAATTTGCTGTGATATGTCTAATACAATGTTTTGCATTCAGAAATAATTGCCTAACCTTAGTTAAAAGGAGAGTTTATTTTACTGACACACAGTTATTTTTCATGTGAAATATATAAATATATATATATAAAATGTACAAGTATAAATATAGGAAGTGACAGAAATAATGATGCAAAATAAAGGACAAAATTTAGAGATTATCAAAAGCCATAAAAAGAAACCTGGACATGGGAAAGAAAAAGAATGCTGATATGTTGTATTTATCCTGAGAAGACAGCCAAACTAATCAATATGCAAAGTGCAGATCTAAAGATATTTGAAGAGAAATATAGGCAGTCACCTAAATATGATAAATTTCACAATAAAAAATAAGACACAGAGCTGGAATGTAACTGATAAAAAGATGTTCAGTGAAGCAGAAATCAAATAAAAAATAATTAAAGTGACAGACCAACTGCAAAGTGAAAGATTTAGTGTGACAACTCCAACACAGGAAAATATCACAACATGATGGGACAGTAAGCCCCCAGGCAGAAAAGCAAATGAAGGAGGATATATCTAAAGAAGATAAGCTGCAAGGCAATGCTCTGGAATCTTCTGTAAGAGACTCACAAGAGAGCTCTGTTAAAATTGCACAGCAAGGGAAAAGCAAGAAATGAGCAAAGATGATACTCTCAGTCTAGAAGAGATTGATCTAAAGGAAGACCTACTTGATTTAATAGAGATGGACAGATATATTAAGATAAATAAAGCAAATTACAGAACATGAGTAAAACCCAAAATGTTAGAAGATCGGTAAAACAAATGAACAAAGTAATGGGACTATTAACAGAAATGCAGGTGCTGCAACAGAAATAAATAGAATATACTACTGAGCAGCTAAACTAATAATAGACAAGGTATTATAATAAAAATAAAGAGTAACAAAGGAAAGGAAGAGAACAAGCAAAATGCTACCATGGAAACAATGAATAGAAAAAAAACAATAAAACAACAAATTATGAACAGTATATGCAGGACAAGTGCGAAAACGAGGTATATCTTTCAGTTGAGTCTAATAATTCCAAATAAATTCAAGTAGAACGAAGTAGTAAAACGAAAAATAACAGATTTAGAGAGAACAGAAGGATAAGCGCTTTCACTAACGTAGCTTCATCAGATCCAAGACAAAAGTTACAAAAACACATGCTTTAAATACTTAATGCTGAATAAGCTAATAATTATTAATTAGCAATTATTCAATTAACTATTTTTAAAATTAAAGTGTAATTCATTATACATGTATATCAAATAAAACATCTTAAAAACTCGTATACCTTGTATAAACATTTCACAAACATATATATAGCAACAAAAATATAAATATAAATATATATAACTATTAAATGTATAAAGTGTATATATTTAAGTAAAATAGCTGAATGATGTAATATGAATAATATAGATATAAAGAAATGTATATATGTAGTATATGTATAATGTAGATAAACATGTATATGTGTCTATGTGTTAATATATTAACATGTTAAATATGTATATAAATATGTAGGTATATAAATAAATAAATAAATAAATAAATTTATATATAATATAATATGTATAAAATGTGACAGGTTAAAATCTATGAATAAATATGTATATAAATATATGGTAAACATGTGTATAAACTAAATGTATATTATGTGTAAGTGTATAATTATTACTTGATGTGTCTACATTTCCTTAAATGAGGTTTGATAGATGCCCTTTCATTTAAACCATGGCCTTTATCTGCTCTAAGTAGGATAATCCACCTACTTTCCCTATCCTCTGTATGATTTGTTATATACCACCTCTTTTACTTACTGTGATTTTTTCTAAAACCCTAAAAATAAACGAATGCTGAGCATCAGTTTGTGTAACATGTTTTGCTAATGCATTCTGTATATTACCCATCCTAATACTATATATACTATATATACTTAAATATATACACTTTATACATTTAATAGTTATATATATATTTATATTTATATTTTTGTTGCTATATATATGTTTCGCACTTGTCCTTCATATACTGTTCATAATTTATTCTATTATTCCAACAAGTGCGCTACTTGTAAGCAACCAGGGAATACCATTAACTTTTTAAATAAAACAACAAAGACAAGAATCATCACAGAGGAAGAGAGAAAAGGGAAGACAGCATCAAATAATCTTACAAAGATAGATGTGGTAAAAGCAACACACAATATAAACACTGATCAGGATTTATCAAATACCATTTCCAATAATAAATTAAATATATCACCACAAACAGAACAAGAGACTTGGAAGGTATGCAGACATACCCAAAGAAAAATACAAAAGAGCAATTCACTGATGACCCAAAAAGCTTTTATAAAGAATTATGAAACAAAGCAAATCAGTACATTTTACAGAAGTATTTATGAAGATCCTGCTGAACATAATAAATATATGAAATGGATAGAAAAGTAAGAAACTAACAGATATAATAATAGAGAACTAATAGATAAACAATAAGAAATTCTAATACAAAATTTATAGAATGGGAGGAAATAGCCAGAAAAAATTGAAACAAAATTAAGAAAAGCTAATTGGAGAACCCCATGTCGAGGTGTAGAACCTAACTTTTGGGTAAAGTCCTAACATCTGTATAGAAAGTTATTTGTACACACCAAACTGGTTAGCTTCAAGAAAAAAAAATGTCCCACTCTGTCCTGTAAGCCATCCTAAGAACTATAGACCCTCACTCTTGGCAAACATCAAAGACTAAGGCAATACTAATTTCTTTAACTTCAGTCGTATCCTGACTCTGAAATGGGGTTCACTCCTGTCCCAGTTTTAGAAACCCAAAACATCTGCAGAAAGTTAGAAATAAAATAGTTTGAGTTTGGAAACGGTTGCCAGTTTTCATGAGAAATTTGTATTATTTACATAAACCTTGCCGTGAGGATTAATGCATTGCTTCATTTCACAAATTCAGAGATCCCTGTTTATTTTTCTCACCATCTCAATGGCAAACTGCACAGCGTGATCTACATTGGTTCTATTGTGCAACATTTTTGACTTTATCCTTATTTTAGACAAGTCAGAGTTCACAGTATGTCACAAAAGCTAAGGCATTTGAAAACATGTGTCCAGAAGAACTTGGGTTCATTTCTAAAGGACCTGCTCTCAATGTCAGTGACCACTTATGCTAAGAGCAGATCTTTTGGAATCTAGACCTAGTGTAAGTCTATTTATAGATAGGCCTTACATCAGAGTAAGACACAGACTAAGAGCAAGTCTTTTGTTATCTGGCCCATTAAATATAAGAGACTGTTTTTTAATAATTAACATTCTGTGAAATTAGCTCATTTTCAAAATCTTGTATTTATAGCACTAACACTTAAAATAATTTACTCTTTTATTAAAGTCATAATAAACATGCAACACAAATGAACAGCCAGTGGTGAAACACAAATATGAATAAATGAACAGAAATAATCCCCACTCTCAACAGAGAGTGGGAGAGAGGAGGCAGACAAATGTCGGTGAAGTGGGTCTTATGAATAAATTGGTGTTTCATTCAGTAACTTGCTGATGAGGATAATAGTAAGACATACTGCTTCCAAAACATAAACATTGCCACATTTTGGTGAATGAAAAGAGAACATATTCAGTAACTTGTCAGCAAGGATAACTGAAGATTATTAGACAAGTAAGTACAGAGAAGGTAGCTAACCAAATAGAGCTGACATTATCTGTATGTCTTTCGCTATCAATAAGCTCTCCTAGTTAAAATTTAATTAAAAAACATTTACGCATTCTATAAAATGTTTAATGCCTGGCAGATAGCTGAAATGACTAAATTGCTTTCAGTTCCCTTGAGTTTTTACGTATAATCTTTAGTCAAAAGGAAATGCATCAAAAATCAAATATACATATTACTAACTTCCATACAGTTCTAATCAATCTAATTCCTTTCTCTGTCTGCAAGAAAGAATCTCTTCACAATGTTGTCAATCAAAAGTGAACATATATCCAGTATTATAAAGTGATCATAAATATTGTAACAAATTGGCAGTAACCTGATATTTTATGATGATATTGATTTAACATATGGATTCACAAAAATACTTCAGGAATGTATCAGACTAAAACAACAAACAGCAAAAACAGTATGTGGGGCTCCTAATGTTAATCGTTCAGCACCGGTAGACTGGACCCAAAAGATCATCTGACAGAGAAGTCTCTTTAATGTTAAAGCTGTTTATCATGTCTTGATTCACTGGAATTTAGTGTGCTGTCATCAGCTTCAGGAAAATCTCTGAAGTACTTTAGTTTTACCACTAATTTCCTCTGTGACAGTAATTAAAGAATGTCTTTCATCTTGCTTAAGTAGCTTCTCATTTTAAATCAGCCTTTGGTTACTTTTTCTAGAAGTTAAAGTCTACTGTTCTTACATGGTACTGATTTCAAGTACATTGTAAATTATTTACTTCTTATAGCAGTTGCATTGTTGTGTTCCCTCCTAGCCCGCTAATCACTCTTCAATTCACTTTCAGTCATTCTGTGCCAGTTCCTGACACTTGTATTTAGTTACTCCCTTAATTCTGTGCCCATTTAGTTCATTTTTCCTTTCCATCCTCCCTATCACAGTCTCAAACATACACAAATGTGTACAAAGACACAAAGACACACACACACACACACACACACACACACACACACACACACACACACACACACACACACACACACACACACACAGAGGAAAACATATGCAAAGAAAGGGAAGACTCCTGGAGTAGTACCTCAGCTGAGTAGTGAGGAGAGAGATGTTTTCCACTACCAGTAGTTTTTTTTGGTTCGATTAATCTTTGCGCAGGATAATAAGCCAAAGAAGAAAGAATCAAGCAGATGATGATTGTATCGCCTTTTCTTGGAAGGGGGTTGGGATCAATGATTTGATGCAACAGTGACAGCCTCCTGGTGGACAGCATCTATGGCCCCACCAGCATGAGAGAAAGAGCAGATGTCTTGGGGTTTCTACACTAGGGAACAGTCATAAAATGTTACCAGAAAAATTAAGGCTTTAAAGGCCAGAGCCATAGCTACTTTCTGTAATGTTTGATTCAGTTTTCTGATCTGGTGCCCCTCAAGAATTTCAAATTGAGGCTCGACAAAGGTCTTCTAAAAATGTAGCAAACTGCTTGCGACAAATGTAAGTGGATTGATTCAGTTACCAGTTAGAATACTGCACGTGAAGTGCATCAGTCATGAACGCAAATATAGTATTGGCATTCAGTTTTGAAAGCCTGTACTGCAATACTGCTGCATCAGCGACTGCTGATTGCACCTTTAACACCTTCTGCTAGAGGCAACAGTCCTCTTTCCTTAACTTTTAAAGACATATCTGTCACCAGTACAATAACCAACAGAGATCCTTAGCTTTTACTTCCTCTAGCTAGCAATAAGGCTTTCTTTTGTAGAGTGGGAGATCCACCAAATGAATCATAAGATGTCATTTCACCTGCACAAAGAAGGAAGTGCAAAGACACGCAAACACAAATACACTCACCTTTAACTACAGGAAAGTATTTCTTGTGGTGAAGGAAAAGGGATTTGCTTCCTTCCATTGTTGTTTGCATATTGTGTGACTCTGAGCAAGTCACTTGACCAGTCAGTTACTTCTGGTCACCCTGAAAATGGACACTTGTGACCCGTGGGCTTATTCAGTGAACCATTTAAAAAAAAGTAATGGGTGTCCATCTAGGGAAACTGGAAGCTGGAAGCAAAGCAAAACAAATAAAAAAAACATTTACTCCTCTCATACTGCAAGCACACACATCAACCAACCAACCACTTCATAGTGCAATACACACTATCAGAATAGTTTATACAGGGGTTAGATATGCTGTCGAATATATATGTATGTGTATACAGATTACATATACAAACATACACAGATACACTTATTCATATTTCATAAATATTAATTCTGCTTTCATTCAACATAGTGCTGTGAGCAGCAGTTATATGGTGCATTGATGTAAGAGATTACTTTTTAATACAATCACATGCAGTGTTAACTCCACATAGTATCCATTCTTTATTTCTGCAGTCCCCTTTGAGGAGCTAGCAAATGATAATGGATACACATCTTAATTTTGAATCTCTTCTGATGATGTTTGCTTGTCTTTTCTTAGCAAAGGAATATAGCTGTTAACAGTGTATACATTTCTATTGCTTACAATCAATAGCAGACATATTTTATAATTTTACTTAGAATTTGGTTTATTTACTAAGTCATAAGAAAGCAAGTTTTGATTCAGTAGCATTGTTTATACTAATTTCTATTATTATAATACCTTCATGCATTACTAACTTTATAAAGTATGCATGTCACTATTCATTTTTTTATTTATTGCACTGTGATAATGGTTAAAACACAATGAGATAGTCGTAATTATTTAATTCTTGTCACTTTTATGTAGTAGAGCAGATATATACTTTTTGTTATGATGCTGGGTATAATATTTTTTCTCATACATATATATGCAAGATGTGAAAATGTGATTTCAGGCAATGCAGAGGTAAAGAAGTAATTTTGTGTTGAGTAAGTTTCCTTGCGGTAACAGCTGTCATGCATTTCTACTATAAACATTCTCTGACATATTTCATTTTTTCTGTTTTTTTTTTTACTGTTTTTATGGAATTTTCCAATATTTTGCCTGGCTGTGTTGCACAGAGCATATAACCAGGGATGTGAGCATAGAAATGTCAAGCTAGTTATGAGAGCTTGTGCAATGGCATTTATGTACATGGGGAAGGCATAGCACACCTCCTGTGATGAAACATTTTCTCACATTAGCTTCTTGGGGGATGGTTCGGGCTCATTAGGAACACCCTTTCCATTTGCATTAATGTTAAGCTCTCGGACAGGCTGGCAGAAGAAACAGCAGCTGGGGTTGACACAGGGGCAAGCTGGTGATAGCAAACTTCCCTTTTTGGTTCCCTTGGACTACACATCTGGAGGGTCTGGACATGAGGTTGGCTGCAGTAAGGTTGATGGACTAGTGTAGTAGTGCCACAAACAGAATTCATGCCTGCTAGGCTTTAAACTATGGATGTGTGCCACTCTCAGGAATCAAAGGATCTGAAATTCTTGGAAAGGGTAGGGGTATGAAAGTTAGTATGTGGTGAAGAAAATAGGTGCACAGAAAAACATTTTCCAATTTTGGGGGTTTTTGGGGGCTCATTTTCATTGAACTAGTATTATTTATTTTGGAGAGGATTGCTTTATTTTATTTATTTATTGTTACACTAGTCAGGAGGGCGGCCACGATGGTACAGCGGTTAGCATTGCCACCTCACAGCAAGAGGTTCTCCAATTCGAACCTTGGCTGGGGGTGCCTTCTGTGCGGAATCTGCATGTCCTCCCTGTGGTGATGTGGGTTTCCTCTGGGTGCACCTGTTTCCTCCCACATCCCAAAGACATGCTGTAGGTGGATTGGATACTCTAAATTGGCCCTAGGCATGAGTGCATTTGTGTATGTGCCTTCTGTGGAAGGTTGGGTGCTAGGCTGTCAACTCAACACCATAAAACTACACTGCCAATCATGAGCAGACAGGTGATCCACTGTGGTAACTCCTAACCGGGAAAAAGCTGAAAGAAGAAGAAAACGGTTATACTGGCCAGGGGAAATGGTTTTATTTTTATAATGATTTTTTTCTTATCGAATGGGTGGGGTTATGGGCAGGCCTGTGTTTTGCCTTCAGATGGATTTTATAGTCAGTGGTGTTAGATAGGGGAGATTAGGCCCATTTCTTTTTAAATCAGTTATGGGGTCTCTCTTTTATTTCTCTGATGCCATTGATATTACTAAATATCTTTGGTAATAATATTATTTTAAAGCAGCTGCACCAAATTTTTGTTGTTCCTCTGCGTTACTGGTGAATAGAGACCTTTTTTTAAAAACAAAACAAAAACAAAACAAAAAAAAAAACTTACTAGTTAAGGTATAGGTCACTCATATCTGGTCACTGTCTATGTGAATTCAACATATTCTTCTTCTACCTGCACTACTTTTCTATAAGAACTCAGTACCCTTTCCAGATATAACTTCCAAAACCACTGGCTATTCTCCATATGTACCCAAGTTTATCCATTACACTAGTCGATCATCATGACTAAAAATGATCCATCTGACAAACGAATACAAACAGATATTTTACAATTTTTTAGGTTTAAAAATAATTACAGTTCTGCAATTTATAACTTTCATAACTACATTATTTTTAAAAATGTTTATTCAAATTTTGTACTGCTTATTTTAGAATGGTAACTCTTACTTTATTCAAGTTTGTATTAATAATGTTAAGGTTGATTTCTACACCATACAATAGCAGTGTCAGTTCAAGATTTTAATTGCATTTGTTTGATGATTAATTTGTATGACATGATAAATTCACTGATTATGTTTTGCCCAATTCAGACCACCCAAAACCACACAGTGGAATTGCAATATCACATAAAGTGCACCCTTTCTATGAGGTATGGTGACTAGTTCTGGTTTCATTTAAATGGGTCAGCATGGGGTTTCCTATCATAGACAAGGATGAGGTAAACTGCTGACTTGTAAACATTTTGATTTTGTATTGCTTTGCTGACTTTAAATGCCATCTTCAGCAAAATGCATGTCTGAATACTTTCAAAATGATTTTGGGCAATTTAATTATTCACTGTTTAATTTTAGTGAAATAATAGATTTATTTTGTGGTGTACATAGGATGTCACTTTCATTTTCCAACACATTGGACCCTATTCCAAAACAGTTACTGTCAGTGTAAGTGACTTATGGTTGTGTAAACCTGCTTTATCAATAGTAAATCTCTTAAACCAATTACAAGCCTTTTGGAATCTGACTCGCTGTCTACATTACAATGTCCACAGAAGCTTTTTATCAGTCACTTCATCACTGTGCATGAGTTTTGCAATATGCTGCGTTTCAAAGTTTGTGGACACTGGTTAATTTCTTCTTTATTTGGCCCTCTTTTCTTCTAGTTATCCTACCTGTTTCTTTTATTTTAACTGAAGAAGCCCTCTTTCTTCATTCTTCTTTGTTTCTATATATTTTATAAATACTTTACATTTCTCACACCTATGAAGCCACCTTGTTTGAGAAACAAATTGTTTTCTTTTATATAAATACCTGATTTCAGAAATAGATGTGTTACTTCCTTGATGAAAGCTTAAATGTATCCCATTTTTTAACAATCATTAAGATTTTTCCAGAGCCAGTAATGCATTTTGAAGTACATTAGTTCTAGTCTGTCTTTAGTTTGATAGTGAACTATGATTTATGTTGATCACTACTTTCCAAATAATTAAACCCTTCTAGGTCCAAGATTCACTCCTCATTGCCATTTCTAATCATCATCCCCAAGTGTTTTGTCTTCTGTGGCACCTTCTGCTAGTCATTTATGGGACACTCTTGTTCCTTACTTCAAACTGAGGTGCAGTCTTTCCTCAAGAACAGCATTCAAGGGCCAGCCCTACATTGCACTTGTTTCTTAATAATTAGTTGTGGGGACTGCCCTTTTCTTATACTAAGCATATAGCAGTTTAGCATGGAGGATGAAGGCTACACACTATTAATGCCCATCATATTGTAGTCTGGGGTTTGGTTCCTTCGGTCTCCCTTTGACTGCTGTTTTACTCTAAGTCAAATAACCTGCAATCTTTGGCCTTCACTGAAAAATTACCTCAAAACAGTTGACTAGACTGGTTAAAAAAAAAAATATATATATATATATATATATATATATGGGTCTACTTTAAATTACCGAAAACGCAGTTGACCGACAAATGGCCGACAGGTAAGTTTACCAACAAGGTGATGTGCTGAAACCGAGTTGACCGACACGTGGAAGAGGGAGACGAAATGACCGACTGGTAAGTTTACCAGAAAGGTGATGTGACGATAGCGGATACAGCGACTAGGGTAATGTGTGAGCGTCTTGGTAAGTGTGACGGAGTTAGGATCGTAAGGTAAGTGCGTTGTTGTGGGATTTTGGGTTAGGGTGTGGGATAGGTGAGTGTGTGGTAGTGTCGGAGGTAGGGAGGTAGGGTTCGGGTAAGGTAAGTGTGTGATCGTGACGGAGTTTAGTGTAGGGTGGGTTAAGTGAGTTAGGGTTAGGGTGCAGGTAGGGTGAGTGTGCGATAGTGTCGGACCTTGGGTTAGGGGTGGGTTAAGTGAGTTAGGGTTAGGGTGCAGGTAGGGTGAGTGTGCGATAGTGTCGGACCTTGGGTTAGGTGGGTTAAGTGAGTTAGGGTTAGGGTGCAGGTAGGGTGAGTGTGCGATAGTGTCGGATCTTAGGGTTAGGGTTTGGGTTAGGGCTAGTGGCTATGCGATGTAGTGTAATGTGTTGTTTATGTTTAGTGTGTCGGTGTAATGGTGTTCGGTGTTTTGCGTTGTCGGTTTTGTGTGTTGTCAGTTATCTGGTGTCGGTGGTTTATGTGTCGGCGAAGTGGCATGTCGGTATTCTAAAGTAGACCCATATATAGATATATATATATAGATATATAGATATATAATAAATAAATCTTAGGACCACCCTTGTATAATACTAGGTGGCTGAGAACCATGGTCAAGCCACACTAACCATCTGAGGATCGCTCTTATCCCATACTAATCATCTGGCTAAGGGTGAAGCAAAAGCAGGCTTTGATTGCACTGGGACAGAGTGTTACTTAAGAGGAATTATACTTGGTTACACTGGCTGACTAAGTACATATAACAACTATGAGATCACTTGCCTCAGACTAAGGGGTGGCTTCATAGCTAGTACACAGGCACTTTAAAAATGCAATGCATTGATCATCAGTCAACAATCTTATTACTCAGAAACAGTGATTGTGAAAGCCATAGTGCAATCTTCAAGCATAGAGTAGGGACCTGAGGCTAACACTCTGAGGCTGAAGCAGAAAGCATTTATGAAAAAAGTTGTACAAATAAAAACAGAACATGCAAATCTTGGTTTCTCCAAAGGATCTGCAATATCTGTATATAAAATAAATAATTGGAAAGTTGTACAGTGATGGGAGTCATTTCTATATCCACTCCCTGGCAATACAAAAGAACAACAAAAGAATGGGGATAGAGAGGAGGTACAGCTACTGCAACGGTGCTCTATTACAACATCTGAATGAACTGCACAGAAATCTAAACCACATTTGGCAAGACAACATAACCTGTATTGTACTTTACCCAGTCAAGCAGTTTTACATTTTTTTCCTTTCTACAGCCCTACATGAGCTAAATTTAAACCAATCAGCAACCCAAACAGAACATTTTAAAAATCGGGAATAAAGTAATGAAACCTTCCCCTGACAAAATGGTAATAATAAGCACTGTAACTCCTAAGTCCAGTAAATCATTTGCAGTTCTTGCAAAATCTGTGGAAGAGAATAAGATTCTAGACTGGGCTGTCAGAAGGTGTCAGCCTGTTTTGTATTAACTGGAAGAACCTGTCTATCACTACATGTCACTACAAAACATGTCACCTTCTTCCTACCAGAAACAGATAAGTACATAAACCATGCACAGAAAAAGAATATCTGAGTTTTCAGCATAGCAAAGGATTTACAACAGCTGCCAAATGAATACAAGAAAAATAACGTTCAGTTTCAAATGACAATCCTTCCCCTAAGCTATAACTGACCACAAAATAATGCAAATTGAATTTCTGGGAAACACAGCCAGGGCAAGCATAATATCACAGTAAGGGTTCATTACCTACACTGAACAAAAGCCCAAGATAACATAAAGTAAAAGATTTTTTCATTTAAGATTTTTAATATACTTACCATTCTATAGCTCATGATGATCTAAGTGCCTCTCAGTCAACAGTTGTAGCCAAAACACGTTAAATAAAAAAAGTACAGTTGTGTAACTAACCTCACCATAACAGTAGATGTTTGCACTAGAAGACTGTCACAGTAGCATTAACTATTTGTTTCTTATTCCCACCCTCCATGTACTCTGTCAAGAGCTTGAGCAGAGCTCCATTTAAAAAGACAGAGAATCAAAATCTTGAGAGTTTTCTTGCCCCAAGAGGAGGTGCAATATCCCTCAAAGGGAACAGTGCTAGAAACTATATTATATACATAGAGGTGTCTCTATATCCACTCCCTAGCAATAAAAAAAAACAACAAGGGGGCAGAGAGGATACTACTGCAGCAGTGCTCTGTTAGGACACCCACTGTTATGGTAAGTTCAACATTAGGTCATTGTTGCAGTAGCCCATGATGTCTGGGTAGACTATCAGAGCTTAGAAACCAAAAAAGGAGGAATAACTCAATTAAGAATCCAGGAATGTTTGGAGAATTTTGTTCAAGACTTGGAAAATGAATCCAAGCTGTCCTTTCTCACTTGCCTTTGTACTATTTTATCAGCCTCTCTCAGTAAAGAAAGACGCCTAACTTCAGACTCCATACCAATGTCACTATTCCACAGATAGTTTTTCTTTCTATTGTATATGATCTCTGCAGGTAGACATGACATTAATTTTGACCTGGCCAGTTCCTTTCCATGCATTTCCCATCATGCCTGTATAACCATGAGTGGCTTCTCCCTCTGTGAGTGCCATTTTTGAAAACAATTTCAGCTCCTATTCCTCAAGAGTACTTGTCCTTTAGCAGCAGTGAGAATAGTAAGTGATTTAATTTGCTAGCTACATCTGTTTATCGCTAATATGCATTTTTGCATATATTTAATTTTTTCTATTCCCTAGAACATGTTACTGATGATATAGAACACTATAGTCAGTTTGTGATTACTGAATTAGTAATCACTGCAAATACACTGACAGCTAGCAAAGGCCTACAAATACTCTATTTGCAGTACGTTAAGCCATTTAAATTTTGTACATCTTGAAGGCCTACACTAGTCTTATCTCAATTTTTACAGAATGGCCAGGTTTTTCCCTCTTATTTTTTACATGTTTATCATTAAATTTGTGGCTTCATTGCAAATCACTGAGGACTGAAGTCACCATATAATGGCAGCCATTTGAGTTTCAGACTTCATATCCTTCAGAAAATGTATGCTGACACAAAAACTGTTATTCTAGCAACTTTCTAAGTTAAGAGCAATATTTAAAATTTGTACCTATTTTGGGGCCTTTGTCCCTCCATTATTTTAGGCTTTGTCCAGATTTATTGCGTTGAGGTTGAGAGGTATGAGATTAGTATAGGCTGCATTAGCATGTTAACAAGGACCATGTAATAGGTTCATAGGTACTAGGCTATTGGCCCTAGGGCCTATATAAGCCTAGCAAAAAGGTACACTGGCTTTTGCCACCCAAGAAAATTATTTTCCTGTGCCTCTGTTGAGCAGAGCCACAGAAGTGATCCCCGGGGTGAATTTCCCATTTCCCATCCAATCATCAAGATTTTTCTTGAAGAGTGCTAATGAGGAGCTTTGTTTGATATAGATAGGTAGTCTGTTCCAGAGTATGGGAAGTCTCTGGGACATGAATCTATCCCTCCAGCATGTTCTGTTTATTGTGGTGACAAGGTTTACTTCCCTAGAGCATGCAGTTCGGATGGATTGGGATTTCTTTAAGTGCAGCATGTCCAACAGCTCTGGGTTTGACATAGCTTTGTATGTTAGGCAGAGATCACCTCTGAGTAGATGATATGCAATGGAGTAAAGCTGGAGTTTATTGAGACGGTCTGGTAGGGCATCTGTTTGAAGCTGGTAATCCTCTTTGTGAGGTATTTCTGTGGCCTTTCCAGTTGTAGATGTCTTGTGAGGTACATACCAAAAGGGGCATTGTACTCTATAATGGGTCTAATGAGTGATGAGTAGAGGGGAACAATGATCTATTTTTCTCCTGGATGGGAAACCATTTGTAATGAGGTGTGCCACATAGAAGGATTTCCTGACTACTGTGGGAATGTGATCATCAAAGGAGAGACTACTGTCCACCTGTGTCCCAAAATCTCTTATCACACTTTTGGTATTAAGTAGACTACCACCTATGTGGTAGCTGATGGGTACAGAGTTTTTATCAAAGGGGATGACAATGCACTTGTTGTCATTGAGCTTGAGGCCATGGCTTTGACACCAGGCATCTGACTCAGTGAGGCCCATTTGTAGAATGTCCACATTGTTAGGAGTTTTGATTATGGCTCCTAGTTTGCAGTCATCTGCAAACCTCATTAGCCAAAGATCTTCTGTGTTAGCCTGTACTTCAGAGAAGTAGATACCAAACAGAAGAGTACTCAGGACTGAACCCTGTGGTACTCTATTTGTTACTGGTCTGAAGTGGGATTTGGAATCTGCTACTTTCACAGTGTGGGTTCTGTCAGTGAGCCAGTTGGCAAGCCATTTGGGTCCTTTTATTGAATAAATGTTTTTATAGGTTGATTAATTAATTAGGTATTGAACTGAATGAGTATTTAAGGACACTGGATTTATGTCTGTTTTATGGTCTGATAAAATGCTATACGAAAGCGCTTACCTGTAAATAAATTATTTTAAGTTCAGCTTTAGTGGTCGTATTCTTTTTATTTTTGGAATTACACAAGGACTCTCTAACAACTTTTTTCTTCTTCTGGATGGAGGAAGGAATTACCAAGTAGACTGCTGACTGTTCCCTACATTCAGCTGAGAAGGAAATACTGAAGAAAGGTAATGGAGTCAGAGTTGATAAATCTTACAAAAGCAAAAAGGAGGTTCTGAAGTAAAAAAAAACTACAGACAGTCCCTAAAAAGCACAACTTCTTGCCTAAATAAAAATATAAAACAATGTCAAAAACAGAATACTTACACATTTTGTACACACAAGTATTCACATAGCAGCTGTTCCTCTGACAAGCTCATTCCATCCTAGACATATAAGCTTTCTAGCTAAAAAAAAAATTTCACTGAAGAAACAGAAGTGTTCCTCAGAAAAATAATCTGTAGAGGGATTTCCCCAGCCTTGAAGGACTGCTAGCTAAATGGCTGCTATGGAAAGCATGTGGAAAGAAAGCTCTGAAGATTTTGGCAGTCTGTCTTTTTATATGGAACTGTGCTCCAGCTCTGAACAGTAAGTATATGTGAAAGCAGTCCTTGAACTTTGAAAAGCTGGCCAGTTGGTGGGGATTAGATCCATTAATTTACTGTAATCTAGGGCTGAAAATCTGAAAGGTTCTCTTAACAAAGCAGTGACTCCAGAATCTGTTAAGCTGTGAGTCTGGCAAAGGATTTGTAATATACTAAAGTTTTTCTCACATAATTAAGCATTTGTCAGCACAGCTGCATCTCAGACTCTAACCTATACTATTATTTCTGTTTTCTAGTTTTCACTGCTAGACTTCTGTTTTTAAGTTCAGATATAACAAAACTGCAGGTAATATTAATTTCCATTTCTGTTTAGCCTCATGGCAATAAATAATTGTTGACCTTCCTACACACACGGTGTCTGCCTAAAAAGCATCAGTGTGTGACATTAGCATCTTGGACTCAGGAACGGACTTGCACTGCTGATGGGAATTGGCCAGGAGAAAGGCCTGCCAATATACCTTTCTCTCTCTCTCTCTCGCTGCCATGAAAAATCTGTCAGTGGTTTGAAAACTGCCCATAGGATCACCCCCAAGTCAGTTACAACTCAATGTCCCTACACACAACATCCACCTACCTACAATGTTAAATTATCCATCACTACTTGTATTCTTTGTGAAGAGAATGCACTGTACTGTGGAAACCCCCTTTTCAAAAGCTTATTATGCAATTTGTTATTCTATGTATAGATATGAATATAAATCTAGTTTAACCTTTGTAGCCAAGTTCAATGAATCATATTCTAATTTACATATATATATATATATATATATATATATATATATATATATATATGGTTTCATTTCATATTACCGAAATGCTGAAATATCGAATTTCAGCATTTCGACAGTATGAAGCCGAAACCATCACAACACCAACACTTCACAATCATGAAACCAAAACATTGAACATACACATTACAGCACACAACACACAAACCATAACACACCACAAAATAATTAAATACAACAAAACACCACACGGACACACACCTACACTACACAAATGCAGGGGGGCAAGTCCCCCTGCACCCCCCACTTGTATATACTAACTCTGAGATCACACAAACAGTAAAGAAAAAAATCATCACACACAGCCAACACACACAATCATACCTCCACCTCCCTACCCTAACCCACTCGTAGAAGTTAGAAAAACACTCACACACACACACTCACCTTAAACTGCAGACACCATCCCAGCCAAATACTTCTGTAACATAATGTACATGCATAAGCGTGAATTCGACATAGTCCTATTCGCGCTTATGCACTTTCGTTATTTTGAAGTTTCGACTTCATGGACACGAATTTCTGAAATTCGATATTTCAGCAATTTGTGTTTATGAAGTGAAACTATAGATATATATATATATATATATATGTGTGTGTGCGTGTGTGCGTCAGAATATATTTGTTTCAATGACAGAGAAAATTTCAGTGAATGTTTCTAAGGAACAGGAATTAAAGTTTCATTCATGCACAGTGACCTTAGAGTTAGTAATAAAAAGGTTGAGGGATATAAAGGGCACAAGTCCCTTCATGGGAGGCATTAAGGATTGTATTCGCTACTTTAAATTGTGTATTTTTGTGTTTGGGTATGTTTTCTCAACAGAACTTTGGTTGTGCAAGCTCTTTAAGGAGTGGCTGGAGAGTTGGGCTTCATGATGTTGTCATATAACTACAATCAGTTATATTATGTTCAATTACTGCTCTCAAACTGAATATCAAAAAATTTTTTAAAGAAATATGCATATAAAATAAACTCATTCAGTTGTACTTATTTTGCAGTCCATACATCTACATACAGTTGTACTTATTTTGCAGTCCATACATCTATCATATCATTCACAAAGTACTTAAAAGACTTAACCGTCTTCACCGTATCTCTCCAAAATCCTTACAAAATTATCACATCTTTTAGTTAAATCACAATAAAGTTTGCCTTATCACTTGAAAATTTGTTACTATTTTTTTCCTAAATGTAAATTTCAGTTACTCAAGTTGTGCTGTAGCACCATTGTGTTATTGTATTATACTGTGACCTCACCCAGTGGTAGGGAGAAACTGTCAAAATACGACATTGACCCAAGCTCTACCAATGCTGCATGTTAGAGTTATAACTAATGACATAGCAAGATGGATTAAAAATATTTAGCAAATGAGTTATAAGGCAGGACGTCTAACCTCTTTCCCTTGTACTGTGAGATTTTGAGCAATGTGACTAAAGTCTATTTGTTTTACAAATGGTAAAGATGCACCAAATGACTCCTTTTCAGTCACAGCTAGTAATAAAAGGAATAAAAAAAAAAATCAAACGTAACAGTGAAATCAGTTACATACAAAATAAAAAAAAAAACGGTACTTGAGTATCATCACAATCAGATTCCAAACAAATGGATTATATGCAACTGCCAAGAGCAGCTTACTAACTGTATACGAGAAATATTTACAATTCATCTCTAGTTTTAGGCATTTGTCCCCCATTACTTTAGGCTTTGTCCACACTTCCTGTCTAAGAGGTTGACTTCCGTTAAACCAGGAGCCAAATCGGTCAAAGTGTGTGTGTGTGTGTGTGGGGGGGGGGAGTATCACAGCGCATTGTCTCCAAATTCCATGCGTCTGCTCAAAAAAATAATGGTTCATAATGAATGAATTAGCAAATGTTGAAAAGTATAAAATCATCTCAAGGTAATGATGCAACATAAATATGCATTGTTTGGAACCGTAACCAAAGAAAGCTGTTATAAAAAAGGAGAAAACACAAACCATTCAAAATTAAGGATCTATATATGGGGAGGGGTGTCCCTTACAATGTGAACAGCTGCATAAGTTGTCAAAAGGATATCTACAGACCATCATGTAGGTTTTGGTTGGATTTTTTTTTTTTTGGATTGACCAAATGCTGTAGATTCACAAGAATCTGCATAACAATATTTTCTTTGTGCTTGGTAAATGATGTGTAATTCCTTATGAATTAAAATGCTTACACAAAACATTTCACAAAGTTTATTTATGACCGATAAAAACATTCACCCTTAATTCCGCAATGAACAGATGCTATAACATGGCATAAATTACTTCTGTTTCACCAGTTTTCAGGCATTTTCAGTTATTATTTTCTGCCTTTGTTTCCATTATGGCAGCATTGGAATCTGGTTGTGATAATATACAAGTACCATAAAAAACTCCATAACTAAATAAATATAGTATAACAGTTAATAACATGCAACACAGCAGTCCTTTCTGCTTTCAATGCTCACTATTTTTATTCTAAATTTATTTTTGTCCTGTCCTGTAATCTTCTGTACTACTCTATACTACCTACCTTATGTGCTACTTATTTTTCCTGTCCACTCATAATACAGTAGGGCAGTTATGTTAAATTGACTTATTTTATCCTTATAATTTTGCATTTCATCTTTACTATAATAAATTTTTTTCTTATGCATTGTTTGTATTATTTCATATATTTCTAAGAGCTTTTCTCCCTGTGCATTCAATAAAGAATGGATCACAAACATGCTTTTTTAAGTTTTTATTAGAATTTAAATAAACAAATTGATCATGATAATAACTGTATTTAGAAATGTGTCCATGTATTATAGTAGGAGGTGATTATAGTAAATATTGATTTAATGCTAATAATTTCCAGATGACATACTTAGGTTGCAATATTTGTGAATTCTTTGAAAGGGTGTAACTTCAATCTTTTCAATTCTTGGTTATAGCTTTCCTTGTATTGATAATGTGGACCACAAAAGAGGGTATTTCATTCTTTTAACGCAGACAGGAAAAGGGGTATTAAAATAATTAATGACTTAGATAAAACAAATGTGTCCCCAAATAAAGCCTGTAAAAAATATTAATGTTATTCCAATAAGGTGCAAGTACAATACAATCAAAGAACATGTGTTGCCAATCTGCTTTAAGCTCCTGTTTACATCTCTAGCAAACTTGATTATTTTTAAACATTAATTCAAATTTATGAGGTTGAAGATAGATATATGCAAGAATATCCAAGTAAAAGTTTCCATCTAAGAGAAGACGTTCTCTGGAACATATTAAAAATTATTTTTGATCCTCTTCATCTGGAGGTCTGTTATTAATGTAAGTAAAAAGCAAGACTGTGCATCCAACCACATATATTTGTTTAAATTATATTTGTTTATGATATAATCAGTGGGATGCAGTGTTTCATTATTCATTAAGATTTTTTCTTTAAATGTAATCACTGCCTCTAACTTTGAAATAAAATTATTATTTTGAGGGTATTCTATAGGGAAAGGAAAAAAACAATGCTTTATGTTGGATTTCTATAAATTAACTTTCTAAAGGTATCTAATACAGTAGAAATATAATAAAAGTCAGTTGTCTGTTGACTCCTTTCTGAAAAGTAATCTTTTAGCAACCAATGTAAACTATTGTATAGTATAAGATTATGATTAGAGTTTATGTTACATTTAAATTTTATGAAAAGTCATCCTAGAAACTAGTTCCACCTGGCTGTGTAAATATTATTATCCAAAGATATATATATATATATTTTATAATTGATGATAAAGGATATAATTCTAGATCTGGTAGTCCAATCCCTCCTGCTGTCTAGTCCCTCATATGATGATTTAAGGCAATTCTTGGTTTGTTGGAGAACCAAAAAAAAATTAAAATTAATGTATTAAATTCTTTAATGCATATTTTAGATGGAGGAAAATATAATGACTGAATAACATATACGATTTTTGGTAAAATAATCATTTGAATTATAGATAATCTCTCTTCCATTGTGAAGAAAAAATGTTCCATTTATTTGTTACATTCTTTATACTGATTATGCTGTTAGTATAATTGAAATTTACTATATTATTAATGTTATCTGTTATAATTATCCCTAAATTGTTCATTTTTCTCTCTTTGACAGTTTATTAAATTTATCATTTATCCTATCAATATTGGCATTTATGGGAGGTATTTTTGTTTTATCATTAAAGAAGAGACCAAATTATTTTGGAACACATCTATTCCCTTAAAAACAGCAGAAAGGGAACTATCAGAAGACTATCATCAGCAAATAAATGGATTTTAGAAACCCAATTCACATTTATGCTAATGCTTTTTATGTCTAAATGTGATCTCATGAAATTAGCAAAAAGTTAGAGTGAAAAGCAGTGGTAAAAGAGGACATCCTTGTTTAGTTCCCTTCAAAATTTGTACTGAATCAAAAGTAAAAGTACCTATTTTAACATATGCAAAACAATTGTCATAAAGAAGATTTATAAGATGTGTAAAATTACTTGAAAAATTACATTCCTCTAAGACTAACAAAATATATTTCCGATTCACAGAGTCAAAAGTACTATTAATGTCTAGAATCATTCATTTTAGATTCTCTTTCCTTTTGATTACAGAGTCAATTACTATGATCATTCTTTTGATACTGTCATAAGCATTTGTATTTAGAATAAAACCAGGTTGATCCTCATTAATCATGGAAGGTAGAATTTATTTTAATCAATTAGCAAGAATTGCCATGGACAATTTATAATCTACAACTAAAAGTAAAAGCGGTCTGTATGAAGAGCATTCAGTTGGATCTTTGTTAAATTTTAAAACTGGGGAGAAAGAAGTATATTTCCAGGAGGGAAGAACTTTTGTTAAGTATTTAACTATAGAAAAAAAAACTTTGCATAATATGGCTCCTTTAGGTGGTAACTTGTAGAGTTATGGTATAATTCCATCATTACCTGGTGCTTTGTTAGCTTTTAATTTGTTAATTTGAGTTAGAATTTCAGATATTGAGACAGGTTTATCAATTAGTTTCACTTGCTCATCAGATTTATTTTTTATAAAAATTTTGAGTTTCCCTTCTGAGTCTGCTATTACATTATATTGATCAATTTTATTGTAATAATTTCCAAATTCTTTTAAAATATCTTCTATTCCTGTAACTTTTCCTTTTCTCTTATGTGAATAAATCTCCTTTATATGGTTAGACTTACTAAGTAGTTTTGTTCTGTTAGTTAAGATATGCATAGATTTTGGGTTAATAGAGGAAACCCCCTTTTCAAAAGCTTATTATGCAATTTGTTATTCTATGTATAGATATGAATATAAATCTAGTTTAACCTTTGTAGCCAAGTTCAATGAATCATATTCTAATTTACATATATATATATATATATATATATATATATATATATGGTTTCATTTCATATTACCGAAATGCTGAAATATCGAATTTCAGCATTTCGACAGTATGAAGCCGAAACCATCACAACACCAACACTTCACAATCATGAAACCAAAACATTGAACATACACATTACAACACACAACACACAAACCATAACACACCACAAAACAATTAAATACAACAAAACACCACACGGACACACACCTACACTACACAAATGCAGGGGGGCAAGTCCCCCTGCATCCCCCACCCCCCACTTGTATATACTAACTCTGAGATCACACAAACAGTAAAGAAAAAAATAATCACACACAGCCAACACACACAATCATACCACCACCTCCCTACCCTAACCCACTCGTAGAAGTTAGAAAAACACTCACACACACACACTCACCTTAAACTGCAGACACCATCCCAGCCAAATACTTCTGTAACATAATGTACATGCATAAGCGTGAATTCGACATAGTCCTATTCGCGCTTATGCACTTTCATATTTTGAAGTTTCGACTTCATGGACACAATTTCTGAAATTGATATTTCAACAATTTGTGTTTATGAAGTGAAACTATATATATATATATATATATATATATATATATGTGTGTGTGTGTGTGTGTGTGTGTGTGTGCGTCAGAATATATTTGTTTCAATGGCAGAGAAAATTTCAGTGAATGTGTCTAAGGAACAGGAATTAAAGTTTCATTCATGCACAGTGACCTTAGAGTTAGTAATAAAAAGGTTGAGGGATATAAAGGGCACAAGTCCCTTTATGGATTGTATTCGCTACTTTAAATTGTGTATTTTTGTGTTTGGGTATGTTTTCTCAACAGAACTTTGGTTGTGCAAGCTCTTTAAGGAGTGGCTGGAGAGTTGGGCTTCATGATGTTGTCATATAACTACAAGCAGTTATATTATGTTCAATTACTGCT
The DNA here is from genome assembly GCF_019279795.1 of Protopterus annectens. Lineage (NCBI taxonomy): Eukaryota > Metazoa > Chordata > Ceratodontiformes > Protopteridae > Protopterus > Protopterus annectens. Next base: position 506,177,810 of record NC_056748.1, read on the forward strand.
CTCAAACTGAATATCAAAAAAAAATTTAAAGAAATATGCATATAAAATAAACTCATTCAGTTGTACTTATTTTGCAGTCCATACATCTATCATACAGTTGTACTTATTTTGCAGTCCATACATCTCTCATATCATTCACAAAGTACTTAAAAGACTTAACCGTCTTCACTGTATCTCTCCAAAATCCTTACAAAGTTATCACATCTTTTAGTTAAATCACAATAAAGTTTGCCTTATCACTTGAAAAATTGTTACTATCTTTTTCCTAAATGTAAATTTCAGTTACTCAAGTTGTGCTGTAGCATCATTGTGTTATTGTATTATACTGTGACCTCACCCAGTGGTAGGGAGAAACTGTCAAAATACGACATTGACCCAAGCACATATAACATTGTCCCAACCTTTTTCTACCAATGCTGCATGTTAGAGTTATAACTAATGATATAACAAGATGGATTAAAAATATTTTGCAAATGAGTTATAAGGCAGGACGTCTAACCTCTTTCCTTGTACTGTGAGATTTTGGGCAATGTGACTAAAGTTTATTTGTTTTACAAATGGTAAAGATGCACCAAATGACTCCTTTTCAGTCACAGCTAGTAATAAAAGGAATAAAAAACAAAATCAAACGTAACAGTGAAATCAGTTACATACAAAATAAAAAAACGGTACTTGAGTATTATCACAACCAGATTCCGAACAAATGGATAATATGTAACTGCCGAGAGCAGCTTACTAACTGTATACGAGAAATATTTACAATTCATCTCTACTTTTAGGCATTTGTCCCCCATTACTTTAGGTTTTGTCCACACTTCCTGTCTAAGAGGTTGACTTCCGTTAAACCAGGAGCCAAATCGGTCAAAGAGTGTGTGTGTGTGTGTGTGGGGAGTATCACAGCGCATTGTCTCCAAATTCCATGCGTCTGCTCAAAAAAATAACGGTTCATAATGAATGAATTAACAAATGTTGAAAAGTATAAAATCATCTCAAGGTAATGATGCAACTTAAATATGCATTGTTTGGAACCGTAACCAAAGAAAGCTGTTATAAAAAAGGAGAAAACACAAACCATTCAAAATTAAGGACCTATATATGGGGAGGGGTGTCCCTTACAATGTGAACAGCTGCATAAGTTGTCAAAAGGATATCTACAGACCATCATGTAGATTTTGGTTGGATTTTTTTTTTTTGGATTGACCAAATGCTGTAGATTCACAAGAATCTGCATAACAATATTTTCTTTGTGCTTGGTTAATGATGTGTAATTCCTTATGAATTAAAATGCTTACACAAAACATTTCACAAAGTTTATTTATGATATAAAACCGATAAAAACATTCACACTTAATTCCGCAATGAACAGATGCTATACCATGGCATAAATTACTTCTGTTTCACCAGTTTTCAGGCATTTTCAGTTATTATTTTCTGCCTTTGTTTCCATTATGGCAGCATTGGAATCTGGTTGTGATAATATACAAGTACCATAAAAAACTCCATAACTAAATAAATATAGTACAACAGTTAATAACATGTAACACAGCAGTCCTTTCTGCTTTCAATGCTCACTATTTTTATTCTAAATTTATTTTTGTCCTGTCCTGTAATCTTCTGTACTACTCTATACTACCTACCTTATGTGCTACTTATTTTTCCTGTCCACTCATAATACAGTAGGGCAGTTATGTTAAATTGACTTCTTTTATCCTTATAATTTTGCATTTCATCTTTACTATAATAAAATTTTTTCTTATGCATTGTTTGTATTATTTCATATATTTCTAAGAGCTTATCTCCCTGTGCATTCAATAAAGAATGGATCACAAACATGATTTTTTTAAGTTTTTATTAGAATTTAAATAAACAAATTGATCATGATAATAACTGTATTTAGAAATTTGTCCATGTATTATAGTAGGAGGTGATTATAGTAAATATTGATTTAATGCTAATAATTTCCAGATGACATACTTAGGTTGCAATATTTGTGAATTCTTTGAAAGGGTGTAACTTCAATCTTTTCAATTATTGGTTATAACTTTCCTTGTATTGATAACGTGGACCACAAAAGAGGGTATTTCTTTCTTTTAACACAGACAGGAAAAGGGGTATTAAAATAATTAATGACTTAGATAAAACAAATGTGTCCCCAAATAAAGCCTGTAAAAAATATTAATGTTATTCCAATAAGGTGCAAGTACAATACAATCAAAGAACATGTGTTGCCAATCTGCTTTAAGCTCCTGTTTACATCTCTAGAAAACTTGATTATTTTTAAACATTAATTCAAATTTATGAGGTTTGAAGATAGATATATGCAAGAATATCCAAGTAAAAGTTTCCATCTAAGAGAAGACGTTCTCTGGAACATATTAAAAATTATTTTTGATCCTCTTCATCTGGCAGTCTGTTATTAATGTAAGTAAAAAGCAAGACCGTGCATCCAACCACATATATTTGTTTTAATTATATTTTCTTATGATATAATCAGTGGGATGCAGTGTTTCATTATTCATTAAGATTTTTTTCTTTAAATGTAATCACTGCCTCTAACTTTGAAATAAAATTATTATTTTGAGGGTATTCTATAGGGAAAGGAAAAAATCAATGCCTTATATGTTGGATTTCTATAAATTAACTTTCTAAAGGTATCTAATACAGTAGAAATATAATAAAAGTCAGTTGTCTGGTGACTCCTTTCTGAAAAGTAATCTTTTAGCAACCAATGTAAATTATTGTATAGTATAAGATTATGATTAGTGTTTATACTGCATTTAAATTTTATGAAAAGTCATCCTAGAAACTAGTTCCACCTGGCTGTGTAAATATTATTATCCAAAGAAATATATATATTTTTTATAACTGTTGATAAATGATATAATTCTAGATCTGGTAGTCCAATCCCTCCTGCTGTCTAGTCCCTTATATGATGATTTAAGGCAATTCTTGGTTTGTTGGAGAACCAAAAAAAAAATTTAAAATTAATGTATTAAATTCTTTAATACATATTTTAGATGGAGGCAAAGATGATGACTGAATAACATATACGATTTTTGGTAAAATAATCATTTGAATTATGGATAGTCTCTCTTCCATTGTGAAGAAAAAATGTTCCATTTATTTGTTACATTCTTTATACTGATTATTCTGTTAGTATAATTGAAATTTACTATATTATTAATGTTATCTGTTATAATTATCCCTAAATTGTTCATTTTTCTCTCTTTGACAGTTTATTAAATTTATCATTTATCCTATCAATATTGGCATTTATGGGAGGTATTTTTGTTTTATCATTAAAGAAGAGACCAAATTATTTTGGAACACATCTATTCCCTTAAAAACAGCAGAAAGGGAACTATCAGAAGACTATCATCAGCAAATAAATGGATTTTAGAAACCCAATTCACATTTATACTAATGCTTTTTATGTCTAAATGTGATCTCATGAAATTAGCAAAAAGTTAGAGTGAAAAGCAGTGGTAAAAGAGGACATCCTTGTTTAGTTCCCTTCAAAATTTGTACTGAATCAAAAGTAAAAGTACCTATTTTAACATATGCAAAACAATTGTCATAAAGAAGATTTACAAGATGTTTAAAATTACTTGAAAAATTACATTCCTCTAAGACTAACAAAATATATTTCCGATTCACAGAGTCAAAAGTACTATTAATGTCTAGAATCATTCATGTTAGATTCTCTTTCCTTTTGTTTACAGAGTCAATTACTATGATCATTCTTTTGATATTGTCATAAGTATTTGTATTTAGAATAAAACCAGGTTGATTCTCATTAATCATGGAAGGTAGAATATATTTTAATCAAATAGCAAGAATTGCCATGAACAATTTATAATCTACAACTAAAAGTAAAAGCGGTCTGTGTGAAGAGCATTCAGTTGGATCTTTGTTAAATTTTAAAACTGGGGAGAAAGAAGTATATTTCCAGGAGAGAAGAACTTTTGTTAAGTATTTAACTATAGAAAAAAACTTTGCATAATATGGCTTCTTTAGGTGGTAACTTGTAGAGTTCTGGTATAATTCCATCATTACCTGGTGCTTTGTTAGCTTTTAATTTGTTAATTTGAGTTAGAATTTCAGACATTGAGACAGGTTTATCAATTAGTTTCACTTGCTCATCAGATTTATTTTTTATAAAAATTTTGAGGATCCCTTCTGAGTCTGCTATTACATTATATTGATCAATTTTATTGTAATAATTTCCAAATTCTTTTAAAATATCTTCTATTCCTGTAACTTTTCCTTTTCTCTTATGTGAATAAATCTCCTTTATATGGTTAGACTTACTAAGTAGTTTTGTTCTGTTAGTTAAGATATGCATAGATTTTGGGTTAATAGAGGAATTCATTATCTTAAACTTTTCTAGATTGATCCTAGTTTTATGATTTAAATTTTCAAAATACTTATTTTATAGATTATTAACCTCTTATCTGTAATTATTGTTACTAGTCTGATTTTCCAGTTTTAATTTTCTAGATTTTTCTTATATCTCGTACAGTTCATTGTCCCGTTGTTTTTTCTTTAATGATAGCCAATTGGTGACCCCACAAAAAAGAGATGCTTTTACTGCATCACATAGATAGATTTCTTAAATATCTCTTGTATTGTTAATTTCTATAAAAGAAAGAACTTAATAAAGAAGTCCTTAAAATACTTTAAGGAAGTCATATATGCTTGTATCCTCTTGGTCTTGATGTTACTGTTAGATTAAAAACAGCTCAAAAGTGATTGCATTGTGATCTGAAAGTGGCCAAGATACCACTTTATCTATCAACTCATTGGAGACATATACTCTATCAATTCTGGATTGTGTTCTGTGTCTTTGTGAGTAATGAGTAAAGAAAAGGGATTCTGGGTCTGATAAATCATTTATATCCCAATGGTGAAATAGTTCAGTGAACTTTAATGCCTTTGCTTATGCCTGCATTTTCAGTTTACCTATTGTATTAGTATCCTTTGGTGACAATATATAATTAGAGCCTCCTGCTAGAATGATGCTGCCTTTTGAAATCTTAATTACTTGTTCTAGAAGTTGCTCAACACTTTTAATTCTTATTCCAGGAATCCAGTATAAATTAATAAGGGTTAATATTATCTTATTATGTTCTAGGGTCACAGAACAAAGCATACCTTTATCATCCTTATATGTGTCAATGATTTTAGGCATGGGCAAAGAATTTTTCCATAACATAGCAACACCTCTTTTTTTCTATTATACTGTGAACTAGATAATATAGAGAAATACTTAGTATTATGTCTGTCTCCATCTTTTGTCAACAGGTGTGTTTCTTGTAAAAAATAATAATAACTTCAAAGCTAAATAACTTCAAATATTTGTTTGGACTACCACTATTGCAACCTTTATTCAATCCATTAATATTTATTTAAATACAATTAATAAATGCCATTTGTCATACAGGTCAATAGTGTAGATGTAACTCTCCTAAAATTAACTACAAGGACCCAGTATAATATCCCTTCTTTGTTAAAGAACTGCTTTTTAATAGTCATACTGATATTAATACTTAAAAGTTTAATTAGAGATGTAATTGTTATTGTAGACACCCACCAAAAACAAAAAGTTTTTAATGCAACTAAACATATGTCCAAAGTTGTTGTTTAACTTACATACTTCTCACTTTTGTACGTTCATTAAAACACTAAGAGATAAATAAAATTTCTTATTATTGTTCGATAATGATATACAATACTGAATCTCATCTACTGCCATAGTGAAAAGGTGAGAAACTGCTATACTGCAGTTAAAGATTCCTGTTACGCGCCTTACAAAAAGAACAATTTCCTTCATGAATCATCTATTTTCATTCACTGAAAATGTAATAATAGATAAATAGATGCCATGAAACTTTTAAACAATAATGTATTGCTATTTGTGCTTAGCAGTTTATTATAATAAGCTAACACATCTTACGTCATCTCTATTAATCATAAGGTTTGTTTCTTCCTTTGTTTTGTATATAACTTCAAGTGTAATGACATTACCATCAAGCTTTTAATAAAAAAGGTTGTGAATGTCATTATATATGTTCACGTTACTATTAATGTAATGTATCTAATGAAACATCTTAATATATTAATTTAAATATAGTCTTCAAGAAATGTACTCAATATATCACAGTACATGCATCTTTATTTTGTTTTCCTTATTAAATGATAAACAGCAACACTTCTGACAGATCTTAATGTAAATAATTCACCAAATCTTTGGTTAACATGCTTTACGTAGCTTTCTTATCATTTTTGTTATGTAATAGACTATACTGCTTTATATAACAGTAATGATATGTTCATATGCTTATTTTTATTCAATAAAAGATATCAAAACTAATCATCTAGAAAGAGAAAAAATAAACTTTTGGTAGCAAAGTGAATTATATTATTAAGCTATGATATCTTAACATTGCAATATAACTTGGATTTTAATTTAAGTTAGCCAGAAATCAGAATTTAAGTGTCTTATTGTATTCTTCATTCACAATCTTATGGTCTCACTGACTTTGTTCAACTGAGAGCTTAGTGACATTTGAGCTAATGCATTATACATAGGTTCAACCTAGTATTTAAATTAACCTTCTAAAACTGTCCAGCAATCAAAATCATAAGCTGTTAACACCCTTGATTCTCTGCATGGATGGGAAACTCCACAAAGCTTGAGCTATTTACCAGAGAAAGCTTCAAGTGTTTAAGTAAGATGAGAAAGCTCAAGCACTAGAGAAATACATTCTTACTTCTACTTTTTACAAATATATCTTGTAACCAGGCATGTTTCTCTAATTCTCTGACAGGGTTTCATCTCATTATCAAGACTAAGGAACATATATAACAAATCTATAAAGAGAGATTAAATCTATTCCAAGCATCATAGCTCCTTCATTTGCAAATGATAACATGAAATATATCCACAGAGAATGGAATTATCCCCCTTCCCAAAAACAAACACACCGCAATTCATGTGGTAAGGTACAACAGCTACACATTATCAAAGCCCATGCACTAATAAGGTAAACAACTTTCAGGTTATACTATTAGTAATGGTCAAACAAAAAGTCCTCAAATTTTACTCATAATTACAATCAGGCAGGGCCACATCTGCATTCATAAAATATGTTTGCCTGTTTATCCCCTTGTAAGGCATTTTTTCACTGTTAATACTTTTAAAACATGAAATGCCAATTGAAGCACAAGCCCCTTTTTAGTAAATAATTTCCCATTTACGGGAATGAGACAATGTAGAGAATTAGATATGTAAACTAATGTAATCAAACTCAGTGCATCTACAACTGACACACAGACAGAAAAACATACATTAGCTTAAGGGTAACCAAATGTGAATGCAACACCACAGTGTAAATTTTGGTATAGGGGCTATATGCTTCTATTAAATAAGGATTGAGATCGAAAAAGACCTAATATTTTGTTAAAGCATATCAAGAAAGTATTGGTTGTTTATAAAATTAGGCAAGTATAACATAAAAAGGTTAGGTTACCTTGTAATAGCAGACTTCTCATTGATTTTCAAATGGCTGTTTATGTTATAGATGAGTATTATTTTTCCAGTATTTTTTAATACAAAGATAAAGAATAGACATATTTATATAAGGAGAAAAGCAATATTTAGCACTTTGTTATTTTGTTTATATATAAATTAAGAAAACAGTCATCATTTTCTTAATTTCTTCTTCTCATTTACTTTCCATCCATTTTTCTCGGCTTGTCTTGTCAAGGACATAATGGACAAATCCATATCTTCTGTTTGTTTGACTATTTTATTAGTTTTTAGATATGACAATGCAGGGCCCAGATGTTTGTTTAATTTCTTCTGAAAGTAAAATCTTTAATCTGGCAGGAAACAGTAGATGTACTTTATTTGTTTTTTTATTAAGTTCTCTAATGAGAGGAAGAAATTGTTTTCTCTTGGATATTACTGCTGAAGAATAGTCACTGTCAAGACAAATGCTATATCCATCTATTTTGAATGGTGAGTTAGCCCATGTAGCGTTAAAAATAAGTACTTTATCTTGAGAGGAAAATAATGAATAATAATAGACCTCACAGAAGTGTTGTTTTTAGATGCAGGAGTAACTAAGGATCTATGTCCTTTCTCTATTCCAAATGAGAGTGCTTCTGGTTATTTACAAAATTTTAGGGAGCCAGGAAAATAAGAAATTAATCATATTACCTTCAATTCTTTCCGGTACTTCAAATATATGGATGTTTTCCTGTGAGATCTGTTTTCGAGATCACTGATTTTAGCTAGGAGAAGAGTATTTTGCTTTAACAGGAACTCAACATTATTTTCATTCTCAGTCTTCCTTCTATGACATTTAAAGACTCTTTGGTGCTTGATATCTGGGTCTTCTGCAGCTTCAGAGCTTCATTGATTTGTTTCATTTGTTTGGAACAGTTCTGTTTAAAATAATCAATTTTGGTGTCCAGTTTATCGATCTTAAATGATAATTCTTGAATGTTAGTACTGAATGAATCTCTTTTTTATGTACAGAATCTTGTGAAGTTACCTTTATATGACTCGTTATAAGGCTGGAGACAGTGATGAATATTTTCCACAAAGAATTTGACAGGAAAATAATGGACCATTTAAAAGATTCTTTGATACAATCTTAAAGCACTGCAAGATTTATCAAAATTCAGTCAATTCAATTATTTAGAATTGTTTAGAAATATATTTTCCTGTCAGAAATATGTGTGGAAGCAGAGCAGGAGAAAAGTGCTGCTACTCTAGCTGCATCCTGGCCATGCCCTCAGTCACAAACATTCTGGACAAATCTATAAACAAAAACTAAACAAAACTCTACTTTTGTTGCCTAGCTTACCTGCAAATTGCATGAATATGTTGGTGATGCTTGATGTTTTATAAAAGCATCATTTTGAGGAATGGGATGATGTAACATGTTCAAAAGCACATCTGCACAATTGAGGAAGTGATATAGGCTCAGAATAATTGTGGGAGCAAGGCTTGAGAAATCCCTTCAAGTTTATGTATCCATAAGTATACCTCTAGTGATCCTAGTGTGAATTTCATAATGCGGAAACAAAGATTCTGATAATGGTTAAAGACCATTTGTCCCACTTATCTTGTCTATTTTCTTACCGTTTGGATGAGCTACACATAATACTGAACTTGCATCTCCGCATAAGAACGGTTTTGCATCTTTCCCACAGATTCTTAAATTCTATTACACCTTTTAACCATGCATCCTCATCAGGAAAGCTATTATCATGATCCAATAGCTTTTCCTGAAAAACAGTTTGCCTTCTATATTTACACTATAAACAGTAGTTTGAATACATCTCTTCTTTTGAAAAACAGCACCCTTTTGAACTCTTTGGGATCCACTGAGATACTTTATTGTTTCTATCATGTCTCCTTGCCTTCATTCTTCAGGAATACGCATATTAAGATCTTGAAACATGCCTTCATATACTTTCTGATGCACAAACAGTATCATTGTTATAGACCTTTTCTCAAATGCTCTTATCTCCTCCATATTATTGTGAAGATGAGGGCAACAGAATTAAACATAATACTCCAGACTGATTTTAGAGCTGAATATCATAAAATATATATATAGAGATTCAGAAACATAACTCATTGTGCAATCCTGTGTCTTGCTGGATTACTTTGTGGATTATGAAAGAGTGATTTAAAGATTGCCATTACACTACAGTGGTCAAAAAAAGCATAAAGGAATGCAACAATCTCGGTGACAACCTGGGGACACAGCTAATGAAAATTAGCCATGTGCTCTACCCTAGAGTATTTTTCTGAGTGTTAGAATGAATCATAGACAGGCTCTACCATACTTTTTACAGACAGTAATATCCACAGATGTCAATGGCAGGAATATGTCCATTAGTGCAGCAGCAGGTTAGTAATACGAAGCTGCGCGCGCGAGCGTGTGTGTGTGTGTGTGTGTGTGTGTGTGTGTGTGTGTGTGCGCGCGCGCGCGCATATGTGTCTGCACTCAATTATGAGTGTGCATGCATTGTGTGTGTAGGTGCCTGCAATACAGAATTTTTTTGTATTACTAGGGAGAACACTAGCACCATTAATTTCTACTGTGCTATGTTCTGGTTATGGACATGTAAATGAGATGCTAATGAGCATTTACTCTGCAAGGCTCTTACACATCTCTGAATCACTTCTTATCACTGTAGCACTACTATTATTCACCAGTAAAGCCCTGCCAGTGATAGACCCTCCTCAATTTCTCTGAATCCCATCCAAATGACCAATATATATATATATATATATATATATATATATATATATATATATATATATATATGTATATATAAATATATATACATATAAACACACACACACACATATATATATATATATATATATATACACACACACACACATACAGAAGAGCACATCTTTACTATATTTTTATTTTTACATAATGTGCAGTGCTTTAATGTTTTATCTGTATATTAAATTGCAGTAACAATAAACAAAAATAAATAAAAAAAATATGTTGTGCAGGAAAGCAGACACCTGCACTTTACCTGTTGTCCATCTCCCTTTTTGCATATTTCTAGTTTGAGGTCATGTCGCCTTACAGAAAATAAATAGTCCATTAAATAACTTCTGTTTTCATAATTTAATGTTTGGTTAAGAACTTTACAGTGCTGTACACTTCATAATTCTCCAGGTAATGCCCACCCCAAAGTGGTTTATTACTCTGTATAAAAAGGGACAGGGGTTCCTGCTTCCTTTGGCTAATGCCTCCTCTGTGTATGTCAGCAGCCTACTGACATTGTCACATCACTTGCATAATTTCACAACACGATATATGACAGATTCCTGGGTTCCCTTAAACTTTTGACTGACTCTGCCTTTCACTTCTTTCGAGTTTATTTTTCTACTCTTCCCCCAAAGCATTCCTTTGCATGAGGGAGTTTAAAAACAAAACAGTGGTTGCAAGTCACCATGCATGTCACCTACAGGACTGCAGCTGAAGTGCAGTTATCCTGTCAAAATGGATGCATGGGGATCCATATTTTCTAAGTACTATAATATAAACTGGACATTCCACCGGATTTTGAGCAGCTTTATATGTACCCTTAACAAAGTACCTATAACGGCAGCTGAGACCTTCTGCTATCTACTGCTGAGTGGCACATGTGTTAGCTGTAATGATGTAAAGAGGTTTGCACATGAAGCTCATTGCTGCTTCATTTTACACATTTGAATAAGAAACACAGCACCACTGCACAACAGGTCAAATAAATATATGCAGAACCTGAGTTTGCACTAGACTGATTTCAAGAAATGGCACTAATGAAACCAGTAAGCTTAATTTCTGCCCTGTGTGCCTGTGAAATGGAATCCACCTGGTTAATGTTATACAAACATGAATGTGTACAATTATGATGGAAACTAGACCCACTGTTGTCACCCAAAATTTGAAGTTGTATAAAAGACAAATTCTGCAGCTGCTGCAGGCCACATGCAGTCATAAAACTTTCATATAAACACCGTTTATCTTCACTTTAATAATATAATCCATTTTATAATCTCTATAGTGTTTTGTATATAGTGTTTTGTATATGCATTTATCATTCCGTGCACACATACCAATTAATATTGATACACAGAGATGCATACATTCACTTTTTAAATGCTTAGTACAACTTATCTATAGGCTTGAACTCAAAGTTATTCAGGGAACTAAATACAGGACTATAAATAATGGGAAATCAGGAACTAATCTGAACAGCTTTTAATCTGGCCTTTTTCTGACAATATATTCATTTTTGATTTCAGAAAGGTTGATCAGACAGCAGATGATCAGCAGGGGAAATGCTGTTCCATTCTGGGACTGGCTTAGTGGGCACACTATCACACCTATTAGCCAACAGCATGATGGCTTAAAGCTTACTGTAGAAAAATGTTGGCGTGTGCACCAAGGTGACACACAATAGACTATTTCACCTTCCCTGCCTAATCTATGAGATGTGAGGTCTTTGCATTCAGGTCCATGTAGGATAATTGGACTTGCAGTCCATAAAGCAGGGGGGGTGCACCTGATAGTTCAAGAAGGCTACTGGGAGAAAAACAATATTAAAAAAATGACTGCAGACTAACCACAACAAACATTAAACAGGCATAACAGATGTGCACAGATTTGCATGTTCTACACACTTTCTGTTTGTGATACTGTAAGGTACATGGACTTCATCCTTAGTGGTTTAAGTGGGACGTATACTTTCCAAAGACCTTACCGTGAATGTGCTCTAAGATATCTTTCAAAAGTAACTTAATGCTATTACATAAATGTTAATGTGTAAATTCGATATGCCACATAGTTTTAATAACTGTATAACTCACAACAATATATACTGTGTATCTGTGTTATTAATGCAAGGGAGGTATATAATTCTGTACTTCAACATGCATCTTCATGAACCATCTCAGTTTTGGCTGTTAACAGTGGACTCACCAGTGAAGATTCCTTCACAGACTGTTGGACTAAAACTGGGCTGTAGAACTGGTATCCTGTTGACTCAATGCCTACACTGGACAACCAGACTTCTAGTAACAACAACAGTTCTGAACTGGTAGGTAACAGTTTGCACTTACTTGTCTGGCTTGGTGTCAAAAAGCTCATTGTTTGTTTGTGTCTTTTGGCTTTTCCCGGTTAGGGGTCACCACAGCAGAACTCCGGTCCACTAATGATTGATAGTTGATTTTTACTTGCTGAGTTACCAGCCCTGATGCACGACCTTCAACGAAGGTATGCCCATTCATGCATGACTCCACGCAGAAGACGCTCTAGCTGAGAATCGAACTGAACAGCGTCTTACTGTGAGGCGACTACGCTACCACAGCAAGCTCATTAAGAAGGTTAATATTTTGGCTGCTTTGCAACTGGTTCCAATTAGCAATGCAAATAGTAAGCAGTAACTTTCATATCTACAACTGCAGCATTACGATATTACCCATTCTGCATGCCACTGTGCAAAGCAAATGTTGTGACCCAGAAATCCCCAAAGGTTCTGCTTCTCAAAACAAAACAGATGTGTGAACATTATATAACTCACTACCCCATTCTAAGCTATCTGTGACTGCAATATCTTGAATAAAGAAAAATTATTTCACATTTTGCCAAAAAAATATTTTTAATGGAAAAAAATCTTTCACCATTTATAACTACTTTGGCTCAAGGAAATATTTGGAAAATTAGTTTGTGCTGTTGTCTTACCCTCCATGAGGAAATCATGAACCTTTTTCATGGACTCCAAAGGGAAAAGATTTAGTTATCACCGCAGTCACATTCCAAAAGTCTCCTATACAAGATGTGTCAAGCCTCTTTTGAATCAAAATAGTTTACTCTCCTACACCAAACACTTCTTCAAGCCCAGCGAAACGAAACTGGCAAAACAAAAAATTAATTCACAAACATGCCAGACTTCTTCAAGCCCATTACATAATCTTGCCTTTTTGAATTAAATAGAAAATGATACTTTTCTGCTTTAGTTAATCCTGCTAAATCTTCTTGTATTATCAGACATAGAAAAGGATAGTTTCTTGCTTCTGCTAATTCCAAAGTTGCCAACTACATCTGAAGATACAATGAGCCACACTGCTCTACCTTAACCTGCTGTGAGGAAGTTAATCAGTCCTGCTAACATTTCCATCAGCCACTGACAGGTCGATCCATAGTACATCTGCCTAACTGAAACCATATGTTGTCAAAGGTAATAAAAGAATAACTGGTCAAAAATCTCCTATTCAAAATGAGACTTTTGACCATTTAGTGGAAAGCAGCAAACCTAAACTTGTACTTTGTTGTACTATCTTGAAACAACAGAAATATAAACACCGATGTTGAAGATGTCAACATCTTAATCTTAGTATGTTGTAGCTCTTTTTGTTGTGATGTTGTGAGGTCATGGTACTTGAAGAGGGAAGGAAGGGTAGGTATTATGTCTTTCCTTCTCCACATTTTCTCTTTTCTCTTTGTAACCTCAGAGGTAACAGCATACTTTGAGATACTCTGGTTGTGATATTTTGCATCCTGACTAAGCAAGACACATTTCATAGTAAACGTGAAGATGTGTCTTTCTGACTTGGTATTTGGGGATAAATTTAATGCCCAAGTATTTCTTATTTTACTTATCCTTTATTAATGTATTTATCTGTTTATCTATATTGATAATTAAACAGCACTCATTCAATAATTATAATTAACTGATTAAGGATTCAGAACTAAGTTTACTAAAATTATTTAGATAAAGAGTGAATTGTACACCGATACCATTTTAGTAAAAAAAAAAAGGTTGTTGCATATTAAGCTGCTGTTAAACAGACTGGAAGAAAGTCAGTCTCCATTTTTTATCCTTGATAAATTGGCCTTTGCTGTTTGGCGAGTCTAATATTTTAAAAAGAATGTAAAGTAAAAAAAAAAGTACAAGCATGTGTGTGTGTGCGTGAGAGAGAGTGACAAAGAAAAAGAACTTCGGTGAGTGAGTGAGCAAGGGGGTTACTCAGAATACACCTTTCAACTTCTTTGATCAATAATTCTTGAAGTCCGGTATGTGGAAAAAGACCTTGAATCAGGGACAAATTCCAAACACAACTCTAATTTTTCAACAGCATGCATTTTCTGCAAAACAACCATTATGTCCAGCTTCACTATCTAACAGTAATCTTCAAAGATTTGCCAGGAAAATTAAACATTTTAAAGGGACAGAGAAATTTGAGAAGCATGGGGTGGATTTCACTGCCTTACACTGTATGAATTTCTTTTCAGTCCTTTGATCACAATGAGACATCTGAAATGTACACAGACAAGAAAGTAACTATAAATGCTAGGCATGAGTGTGTGTTTCTGTCTATAGGTGCATGAGTCTATCTGTCTCTGCCTATATATGTATGTGTGTGTGGGGAGGCATTAAATACTTATGTACCTTTTATTTTAGATGTAAAATATGGCCTTCAACAACAATTACATATGCTATAGCAGGTTTGAAACACTATTTTGTATCTATCTACACACACACACACACACACACACACACACACACACACACACACACACACACACACACACATGCACACATATAATAAACAAAAAAATGCAAAACAAATGCAATTTAACAGATAACCCATTATCTGAGCACAATATTGTGCCCTAGGCAGTCTGTTATTTTCCCTGACACCCAACCTGTTGAGCATTATCAATGAATGGTCATTGCATGGGACAATCTTTCTGGCTATAGGGAGCCTAGGGTTGTTAATCTGAAAATCATGAATAAATTATTCTGCACAGGGGAGTGTGGGCACCTTTACTATAGTACTGCATTTTATCAAAGCATAAATACTCTGTGAAACTTCAAGCATTTAAAATTGCACGTATGTTTTTTCCTTTGTCCTTTACTCCAAGTTTAGTTTTCAAGGTCAGTTTGATCAAGACTTTTCTACTCAGACTTGCATTGTAGATCTGACTTTACCTACCTCAGAAAACAGATGTGCTCACCATAATCGTGAAGATGGTTTAAACAGACAGAACCTGCATTCAACACAGCATACTGATGAGGAATCATCCCAGGTTGTTGCAGGTTTATATAGGCCACATATGTCTGTAGCTGCAAGCAGGATTCTAAACAAACCAGCCATTCTAAGGCTTCTCATAAAACAGCAGATGCTCACATGATACACATTGTGCTTTATGTGATTTCTCTGAATGGGCCTTTAATTAATCTGGCTGTGTTTACTGATACAGAAAGGCTCTAGATCACCTATCATCAGTAATGTAAACAGCACCACTGACAAGTGAAAGATGGAGAACAAAGGGTCTGATTCTGAAAAGTTACATGTAAAATCAAAACCATACATATGCTTTTACAAATATTTACTACTATAAGTTAATGTATACACACAGGTTCCATTTTTTGACAGAAGTTCCTCTCATATGACAAAACCGTTGGGTAACAAATCGGGGGATTCTAAAAACATTTTTGCACCAGTATCAGTTGCAATAAATGTAATCATTTAGTTAGGCTTCTTTGCAAAAGTAGTATGTGAACTCTGTTTATCTTTGCTCTTATTCACTTTTAAAACTTCATATTCAAACAAAATTTCTGGCCTGCACAATTCTAACACAATACAATCATCATTATGCTTTCTATATTGTTCTGGGAACTAGTACCATTACACAGCTTGAAATGAAATATCACAAACTCATTTGTTGAGGTATTTTTGCATAAGACACTTTATTACAACTATGAACTGCAATCAGAGATGGATTATGGTCAAATGGGGCCCTTGGCAGGGGAATGGATTGGGCCCCACCCCCTGTAGCCATTCTGGTGTCACATTACTTGTCTTTCTCCCCCCAATTACCATAAACACTAATCAAAACTGTCAGTGTGCATACTACTTTCCTCTATATTTTTGAAATGAAGGCAGAGATATGGATTTAATTTAATACTTTAAATTTAAATATCTTTTGTTGACCATGTTAGTCCCATTAAGCTAGTAAAGCCCTTTCAGTGGAGATGCTTAGTGGCATTTATACTACCAGGGGAAATTTGGCCAGCTCATTGGGGAACTTCCCCTTATACATCCATCTGAGATATCAAAAGAAGTAAGTACTACAGCACCTACCATTAACACGGATTGTTGGGGCCTCAGTTTAACATACCAACCCACAACAAAAATCCCACGCCAGTAAGTGCATGGCCAGAAAGATCCAAATGAAAAAAACAAAAGGAGGCCAGCACACATTAGTCAATGAACCGTACGTTTATTCCACAAACCAAAAACAGACTGGTTTCGGCAATATAGCCTTCATCAGCCTTGTGCTGGATCCAGCTCTGACTAACAGCTTGTGGCTGTAATTGCATTTTGGGCAATGATTAGTGGTCTTATTGTGTCAGCCATCATTTATGACATGCACTTTCAGTCTTGGAAAACATTATTGCTACTTACAATTATCTGAGACTGAAAGATTTTAGACTGAAAGTTTTAAGTGTGAAAAGCCTATACTAATATTAGCTTTCAAACAAATATGATGTTTGAATTCCCTCTTGTATTTAACCAATTATCTATCTACATTTAGTTTCATGTGCCAGTGTATGGAAACATTTGCTTCTTAATAAATAAATATAGTTCTCCCAATATTTTCATCTGCTTTAGTAAACATCAAGTGTCTGTTATCAGAGGTTCATAGATGTGTACTAGACTAATAACCACTGGATCCTTTATAAGTCCCGCTATGCATCCCAAAGGTATCCAACTTTTTTGAGCCTTAGAGGTTATTTAAGGGGTATATAAAAGCTAAAGTATGATTTACAGGCTGCCATTGTCCATCACAGACATGGGTGCTAGTCCTGGAGTGAATTTCCTATTCCCATCATCCACTGCTCCAGCTTACTCTTGAATGTGGTTAGGAAAGAACTCTGCTTCACATGGATGGGAAGCCTGTTCCTCAGAAAGAGAATTCTAGGAGCCACATATTGGTCCCTCAAACATGTCCTATTTATGTTTTAAGCAAGGTTCAACTCCCTAGATCAAGTAGTTCTGTTGCTTTTAGTTTTGCAGATGTGCAAAATATCTATTAGAGTGTGAGCTAAGGATACCTTGTATGACAGGCACAGATCACCTCTCAACAATCTGTAGGAAACCAGGTATAGACATATGTCTTTGAGATGGTCTGCAGAGGACATGTTGTTTACACCCTTTTTGTGAGAAACCTCTGGATGTTCCAGTTGCTACACATGCCTGGTCAGGTATATACTAAAGGGGATGTTGTACTTAATAATGCATCTGCTGAGGGCCAAATACAGAGGGACAATGACATCCTTGGACCTAGATGTTATGCCCTTGCTTATAAGTTAAGTAACACAGAATGATTTTCTTACTACCTTAGACACATGTTGGTTGAAAGACAGGTTACTATACACTATGTTCACAAATCCCGGACTACTGGATCCACTCATTTGTCTGTGTTAGTCCTTCCATTAGGATGTTAGTGACTTGGGGGTGATTCTATGAATGCTCCTAGTTTGCAGTAATATGCACACTTGGTCAACCAGAGGCATTTGGTATTGGCTTTTACTTCCAAGAAGTAAATGCTAATAAGGAGTCTGCCAGCGTAGAGCTCTAGCTAGTGACCAGCCTCTTTGTGGAGCTGGTCTCCCCCATCCTTAATTCCTGGTTCCTATCTTGAGAGACATCTGGCTATCCAGCATGTAACACAGGATAATGCCTAATTCCATGAGTTTGTTTGTAATGCCTGAGTGGGTTACTGTATCAAATGCCTTAGTCAGATCAAGGTAGGCAGTATGCACCATTTTGCCCTCATCCATTGCCTTCCTGCCTTTTCAAAGAAGTCCACCAGGTTGTGTATGCATGATCTGCCTTTGACAAAGACAATCTGTAATGGATCCAGTGTCTGAAGGGTTCCTATGTTATTATTAATTATATCCACGATAATTATTTCCATGGCTTTGCATATGATACTAGTCAGACTTATGAGTTTGTAATTCCCAGGGACCATTGGTAAACCAGCCTTGCACAGAGCGATGACTCTTGTAGTCCTTCATTCACATGGCAAAAAGTCTGTCTGGAGGCTATGGTTAAACAGTGACTCCAGATGTCCAGATGAGTCATATTTCAGGCTATTTAGGAGGAATCCTGGGACATTATCAGGGCACATTGATGCAGTGATCTTAGCCTTAGTGAGTTCATTTGATTCCTGATCCTTAGTGATAGCTGGGTAGGGGTTACGTTTGATGGTATTACTTTTGGGGCCAGCCTGTTAAATTGGAGTTAAGTTTTTCAGCCAGGAGATTTGCTATATATTTCAGGTCTATGTAAGTGGCTCCATTAACAGTCAGTTCTAAGCATTGTTGTGTATCACCTGTGGGGTTTCAGACATAGCTAATGAAAGCCTTTGTGGTTTCCCTTGGCCTGGGAGGATAACTAACTGAAAATTGCCTTCAGCAGACTTGCTTTGCCTTTGTTTCTTAATATTGCTTACAGCACATAATGACAATGTATTTTGCTGCCCTATTACTGATGTAGATGAAAATAATTCCTGTCATAATTTATTATCATTTCACGAAAGGTCTATATACTTCCTTAGCTATTTTTGGAAAGACTTTTTTTTGAGGTCATCATTTTTACATTGTTTCTCTGCTGACTACAGATTTACTCTGTATCCAGCAAACCAGTATTCCCCTGCTTGGTGGTTCCCATGCTGTAGTGGAACCGAGTGTGACCCAAACAGGACTGAGTCCCTCTTGGAGTCACCTGCATATAGGGGGTCTGCAATGTGTAGGCACACTGCTTTGTACCCACCATGCAACAGCATGTGGGATGGGATTAGGTGAGAAGCCATTATACTGTGGTTCATGGAGGGCTTTTTTTACTCAAGTCTTATCCCCTTTGACATATTAATATATCACCTAGGTAGTTTTACAAGGATGTTGTGAGGAAGATATCTCCACCTATGTTGTGATATGTCCATTTGTTTGTCTGACAACCTAATGCAGCAGGTTGGCCCTGGTATCACCACTGCAGCTACTAACCTCATGACCGCAACACATTCCTATACCCTCTCCTCTCTAAAGAAGTGATCAGGTGATGTCTCATCCTTCCTCACCCCCACCACCAAATGGCAAATCACATGGACAGTAACCAGGGCTTTACCTTTCTATGGCAATGTACCTGGCTTTTTGGAAAGGTTCTGTTGATAATATGCACTGTTAACAACAGCAATTGTATCACCATAAATGATTATGACAGTACAAGCACTGTGATTTGCTACAGACATTTTTTTTCTCTCTTTTCATTAGCATATTGATGACTTAGTTATCTCACTGGAGCACTTCCATCTTTTTGACATAGGAAACCTTGGAACACTCAGGCATGTCTAAGGGTCAGCTCCCAATGTTCTCTCCTGTCTATCTTATGAATTTGGGCATCTTGAGGCAATGTAGTAATTGTCTCATGTACACAGACAACCCTGTCCTCCTACCACCCAACACCATAACTTGTGAGGGATGAACTTATCTAGCCAAACTGGAGGTAAAGTTTTCTCCAAACAAGACTGAACTTGACAGTCAAGAGGAGAAGGTAAGCACTTGCACCACACCACACTCATCACATAGTCCCACTAAACCTACACCGCCAAAATCTGCACACAGAAACACAAAAACATTCACAGAGGCTCTCAATAATAATCTGCTCAAACAACAAAGACCTCCAAAGCAGAAACACAAGCAACCACCACCCCCCAACACAACCCAAATGACACATAGCCCACAGACTCAGTGTGCCAATAAACCACAGCCCATAAGGCAAACCAACATGCCCAACACAATAATCATAGGTGACTCTATAGTCAGGCACACTGATGTCCCACACACCAGGCTAAACAAGGAGAAGGTTACTGTCAGCTGCCTGTCAGGTGCCAGGATACACCACATAACCCACGCACTCAGGTCACCCCACAAGTACAAATATGACTCTGTCATTGTCCATGTTGGTATGAATGACCCAAGATGTACCTCCCTGGACTACATGAAAAGAGACATGGAAGAGCTCTCCGATCTTGTAGCCCAGGCAGGTATGATCCCAGCTCTAAGTAGCATCCTGCCATCACCCAGAATGATACTGCAGTACAAGGAAAAAATAACTGACTTCAACAATTGGCTAAGCTTCTTGTGTCATTCTAAGGGGATCCAGTATCTGTCTGCCTGGGATGACATGGTCGACAGACCATGATGCTTTTGCCAGAGATGGCCTGCACCTGTCACCCATGGGATTCCGGATACTGGCTAAGGCTCTTGCCACCCCTATAGTGCCTTTTTAGGCAAGGTTCAAATGACAAATTCACCACCTTAACAGGAGCAGGAAAGGAAAAACTGAGGGCAATCCTACTCAGTGCTATAAGTCTAAATATCAAAATGCACTCACTCGAGGCACACCTTAAAATGGAGAACATCGATATCTGTGCAGTGATTGAGACCTGGTTCAAGGCTCTAGAGAGCACCCCTACATTACCAGGCTATAATTCATACCACACTTTTCGGCCATCTAACCTGGACCAGAACACCAAAGGTGGAGATGTATCCATATTCATTAAGGATATCCACACCTTCAGGCTAATTGCGCAGCATAATGCAGCCAAGGTTATCAAAGTGCAACTAACTCTGGGGAAAACTGCAATCCAAATTGTAGCTTGCTACAGATCGCCCACCATGCCCTAGGATTCCCACTCTTCTTTTATTGATATACTGGAATATATTAGGGATCAACTAAACACCCTAATAATGGGTGATTTCAACTACCCCATCATTAACTGGGAAAACTACTCATGTACCAACTCCTTCGCTCAACGTTTTCTGGAATTCATAAATTCCAGTGCCCTGGATCAACTTATCCACACCCCCACCAGGGCAACAATATCCTAGACCTAGTCATTACCAACATGAGTGACCGGAGTTCCACACCTGAAGTCAACTCCTCGTTGGTCAGATCCGACCATAAGCTAATCACCCTAGATATCTGCATCCTGCCCCCACCCACCATTAAGGAAACAATGGTAAATAATTTCTCCAAAGCCAACTTCATGCTTCTTAAGACAGAAGTGGCGAACTTCATGACACCCATTCAGATGGACAATACAGTTACGACTGCTGAATCCTACACAAATGCACTCTATAAGCACTTACACGAGTGCATGGATCGTGCTATCCCAAACAGAACCAAGACACTATCCTCCAAAAAAGGGAAGCCAATCTGGTGGTCCCCTGCCATAAACCAACTCTACAACAGAAGGAAGAAACTGTTGTAAAAGAGAGCAAAATCCCATGAGTGGAGGAGCCCCCTGGTCAGCCTTAGTAAGAAACTGAGATCCCTTATAAGATCCTCCAAAACTAGTTATGAAAACAAAATTGCCACTGATTCTAAGTGCAACCACAAAGCATTCTATAGCTATGTCAAGAATCTCAATGGCAACACCCAGATTTGCTCTGAGTTACAGCACAATGGCACTAAAATTACTGAATCAACTGATATTGCCAACATCCTGGCAGATAGGTTCAGTGCTAACTTTACCCCCCTCTCACCCCATAAAGGGCCCATATCTATACAGGACAAATGCAGAGTCCCTGTAATCACATCTATGCAGGTAAAAGCTGCACTCTCTAAAACAAAAAACGCAGCATCCATGGGACCGTACAACATCCCAGGCTGCATTTTACATGAACTTCAGAAAGAAATGGCTCCCCACCTATGCACCATGTTCAATCATAGTCTCACGTCAGGCTTTGTGCCCACTGATTGGCACACAGCAACAGTTATCCCACTCCATAAAGGGGGAGCCATCACTTATCCTGGGAACTATCACCTTATTAGCCTGACGAGCCTGGTCTGCATGGCCAAGGAACGTATCATCATGGAACTCATAAACAAAGACATTGGTAACCTCCAAACTCTGGACCCTACCCAGTTCGGGTTTGTGAAGGGCAGATCATGCCTTTTGAACCTGATCAACTTCTTTGAGACAGTCACCAAAGCCGTAGAAGAGGGTAAGGTGGTTCACACAGCCTATCTTGACCTCGCCAAGGCTTTCAACACCATCCCCCATTCTGGGATTATAGCTAAACTCACTAACTAGGTATAAATCCTACGGCCCAAGATGGGTTGTCAACTGGCTCACTGGCAGAACCCACACTGTAAAAGTTGCAGACTCCAAATCTGACTTCAAACCAGTGACAAGTGGAGTACCACAGGGTTCGGTCCTGGGACCTCTCCTGTTTGGCATCTACTTCTTTGAAGTACAGACTAACAAAGAAGGCCTCTGGCTAACAAAGTTCACAGATGACTGCAAACTAGGAGCCATAGTCAAGTCCCCAAATGATGTGGACATCCTACAGAAGGGCCTCACTGAGACAGATGCCTGGTGTCAGAGGCATGGCCTCAAGTTCAATGCCAAAAAGTGCATTGTCATCCCCTTTGGTAAAAACTCTGTACCCATGAACTACCACATAAACGGCAGTCTACTTAATGCTGAATGTGTGATAAGAGACCTTGGGACCCAGGTGGACAGTAGTCTCTCCTTTGATAATCACATCACCACAGTAGTCATGAAATCCTTCTAAGTGGCACACCTCATCCCAAAAGGGTTCTCATCCAGGAAAAAAGAGGTCATTGTTCCCCTCTACTCGGCACTCATTAGACCCATTATAGAGTACAATGCCTCTTTTGGAATGTACCTCACAAGACATCTGCAGCAGCTGGAAAGGCCACAGAAGTACCTCACAAAGAGGATTACTGTCCTCAAACAGATGTCCTACCGTGACTGTCTCAAAAAATGCCAGCTTTACTCTGTAGCATATTGCCTACTCCGAGGAGATCTCTGCCTAACATATAAAGCTATGTTAAACCCAAAGCTGTTGGACATGCTACACCTAAAGAAATCCCATTCCCTCCAAGTACACGGTCTAGGGATCTAAACCTTATCACCACAATAAACAGGACATGCTGGAGGAATAGATTCCTGTCCCAGAGACTTCCTATACTCTGGAACAAGCTACCCATCTATGTCAAGCAAATTTCCTCATTAGCATTCTTCAAGAAAAATTTTGATGAGTGGATGGGAAATAGGAAATGCACCCTGGGGATCACTTCTGTGGCTCTGCTCGACAGGGGTGCAGGAAATTAACTTTCTTGGGTTGTGAAAGCCAGGGAACCTTGTTGGCTAGGACTACTTAGGCCCTTTGGGTCGATAGCCTAGTACCTAGCTATGAACCTATGAACATGAAAGTTTTGTAACTTGATCTGGATCACCCTGCATGAAAGTGGAAGGTAATAACTTTTTTTTTATTTTATCCTTTGTTGACTGGGTGAGTCTCACTGTGCTAGTACCCTCTTTTCAGGAAAGACCTGGGGTGCTATTTTTACTACTAGAAGAAAGTTTGCCAGGGCACTGGGGGGATCTTCTCCTACTCTTTTCCTTAGGTGGTGATATCTCGTATTAGACATATAGGTATCCCAATATAATGAAGGGTAATTAAAATTACCTAAAATAATAGACATTATGCTATAGGGAGATCATTTAGGGCACTAAGGAATACTATGTGGTCTGTGGGGGGGGGGCAAAAAAAAGTGTTTTGTAGAATGCTACTAGTTTATAATTGATCCTATTTACAGTAACTTGGAGTGCAGTGAGTTCAGTTTGTGGATTTCTAGAGATCTAACTGCAGATATTATGTTCCTTGACAAATACAAAGGCCCCACCACAGATGACACCAGGTCTAAAGACATTAAAATGCAAAATCCAGGAACAGAGAGAGCATGCTCTCTTTACATGCTAACCAAATCTTTGTAACTATGCAGATATGCATGGTGTCCGAATGCTGGAGTGTCTCAAGATCAGGCAAATTATGCTAACGCAATGGAATAGAGGGATAAAGCCTTAACTTTGGCCCAGGTAACCCAGGTTTGATTCATGGGTCAGGTGTCTGAGACACTGTCAGGGAGGTAAGAAGGAGCGTAACTATCCCTGGGGGGAGGGCATTCATTTAAGCATGGTCCACAGAGGGGAGCTCTTGGATGTAACAAATAAATGTAGGAGGGGGTATAAAGGGTTAAGTCATAAAAGAAAAAATCCTCTGATGAAAACGGTCAGCATCACAACCCCACCTCCAACCCAATTAGGTTTCACACAGTGGCTCCAACCTTCAGCTAAAGATATTCTGAGACAGTAGGAGAGGCTGGTAGACTGGGGCACTGGAGCAGCCAGAAAAATGAAGCAGAAGAGAAGAAACAGATCAGGCAATTGACTGTTTGGATATCTGTTATTGAGGGAGAGCCACCTTACTGTGATTGGATTTCTTGACTGATATACTAGTTATGATGGGCTGTCCATAAATTGTACTCTGACTAAAAAAGTGCTGGGAGTACAGCAAAAGGCTTTACCTAGGATGCAGAAACCTTGGAATGAGAGCTGCAGGCCATACCTATCAAAAGCAAGCTAAACTGTTGAGCATCCCATCCCATGCTGATACATACTGGATTCTCTTGAAATACTTCAGCTATTTAACCACTAATTGAAAGCAATTATGGGTACTTTGTATGCAGAAATCATTTGAGTTGAAGGAGGGTTGCTCTCAGATCAGTATCTTATGTATTTGTAAAAAGCACAGAAAGTTCTGACATGTCTTTTTACATGTCCCTCTGAGTTTTATATCACAGTGTCACAGATTATTTACTCGTATATATATTATACCACTACCATATCAAAGTCATATCTGTCAGGAGTTAGTATCCTTATGACCTCTCTAATATCAGAAAAAAATTGGTATCTTAAAAACGGCTCATTATAACCATCTTCTTATCAGTCTTGTGAGCAACAAGTCAGTCTGTAACTTGTCACTAAAACAGTTTTATTTCTATTATTGTTCAAAGTGGTATTTGGAGTGTATTTGCTCAGGGTGACTATGGGAAGTATGTATAAGGTGAATGAATGGCCTGATTAGTATTTTTTAGAGCCGCAGTGCAAGTGAAAGACATTTTGGCATGATTAATGAAGGATTGTGGTAGAGGTGTATGAAGCTCACAGGGTACATTTTTAAGTGAATGGAAAGCTTTCAGATTAAGTACCCTCCCACCTTTCATAGAGAGAATTATTATTGTTGAGATTAAGTTCGTTATCTGTGAGTATATGGCAGTTAATACACTGTCTTAGGAGATTTATTGTCAAAAGGATCGCAAGAGGGATTTCCAAGATGGCTGCACACTGAGTAACAGCTTGTTTCTAGCTCTCCCAGTGTGAATGCAGAAACTCATCAGAGAAAGCCAGTAGACTTGTGTTTATGGGTAAATTTCAGTAACTGGCTAGCAAGTGTACTGCCTGGATGCTAGACCTGGAAAAAAAATCAGCTACAAAAAGTGAGGAAGAAACAATGACTTGTGAAAGTTCTGCAGCTGTTCAGCAAAAAACAATGCATCCTTCAGACATGACTTCCAATAACCTACAGGAAGATACAACTATTCTATCTACTATCTATCTAATACTAGCTCCTGCCCATGCCAGGACCCTACTTAATCCCACCTCCCCTCTGTACCTCTCCCTACTCAAACTCCGTCAACCTTCTACCACCATACACTCTGTTAACAGCAACACTAGCTTGCATTCACTACCTTTCTAGGAATGATATTTTGTGATTTTATGACCTACTTGCATGAACTTAATGACTGATTTTCATTTTTTCTCTCTCTCTCTAAAATCTCATACACTGTTCACTCAGCATTTTTATTTTTATGTCTGTGCATACCTCACTTGCAATTTTCATTATTGTAAATATGTGCAACAATATAACCAAGTTTTCCTGCTTTATGAATGTATGATATATCTATGTAATTTTCTTCTTTTTTGAATTTATGTATGTTTAATATTATTGTATTTTTCTGTAGCATGTTTAATGTCATTTTTTTTTCTGGAACTTTTCTCCTCAGGTCTCCACTGAAATGGGCCTTTGGCTCAGCTGGACCAACTCGATTAACAAATGAGAAATAAATAAATAACTGCATACATACCTGGTTAAAATAAGCAAAACACTGATGGAGTATATCAACACAAGCAACAAGAAGCTGGAGAAAATGGTAGAAGCTTTAAACAGATATCCAGATGAGATGATAAAGCTGAAAAAATCAGAGGTCAAAATGAAGAAAAAGGCTGGCTGAATATGACACTGCTCAGGAAGAGCTGTTTAAAAAGTAATAGAATTAGAGGATAGAGCACTTAGGGAAAATCTGAGATTTTCGGCTATACCAGAAAGCTGGAAGCAACAGACTGAATTAATTTTATGAAAGCACAAATAAACAACTGGATTGGTATACCACAGCAGGAGTTGTTAGCGGAAAGCGCACATCATGTGTATACTCCAAATCTAGCTATAAGAAAGCAACCTAGACCTTTAGTAGTAAGGATGCAATCCTACCAGCAGAAAGCGTTGATTCTGATAAAACTGTGGCAGGAGGACAAAATACTAAAAGTGGGAGATAGCAGAGTGTTTCTGGAGAATGATTACTCATTGTACACCAGGCAAAATAGAAGTAAATTCATTCCACTATTCAGAGAATGTCAAGATGCAGGTGTGAGTTTCAAACTGCTTCCAGCTGTCTTTAAGGTATTCTTCCCTGGAGGGACAAAATCATTTTTTGATGAAGTACATGCTAAGGAAGAAATACAAAAGTTTGTCCAACAAAGAGAGAGCTGTGAAACAGAAGGAGATTCTGCTTCTTGATCTTCTGGTAATAAAGACAATGAAGAGACTCTACCTGTGAAACATTTTCCAGTATTTCAATGGAAAATGTTGGAGAGGAGGAAGGGAGCATGAGAGTAGACTAGAAGAATTGAAAGTACAGTGGAAATGAAGCAGAGACAGGATTTGGGCAATGGAGAACAGTAATAAAACCAGTAACTTAATGTGGGATTACAATGCAATAATTATATTTATGAAATATGACAGATATAATTATGTTTGTGAAATATGACAGAACAAGAAATTCTGGAAATATTGGACTTTTTCAAAATGTGTTGGATTTGTGGGGAATCTAAAGTATATGGCCTACTTCATATCATTAATGTTTGGAAAAATGCTTTGGGGGAGATGGGAGAAAGCTAACTCTAAGTAAAGCAAATATTTTATTTTCTTAATAGTACTGTATTTGTGGTGCACAGTTTTCTTTGCATGCTATTTTTAAGTGTGATGAGGATTGTAAACAAGTGCTGCTGTTTTTCTTTTTCTCACCTTTTCTCTCTTTCTTCTTGTACAGTTTTGAGAAATATAGGTAATGCAATGATAAAAAAGAGCCTGGATACAAGTGCATGACAATGTTCAAATTAATGTGCTTTTTTCATTTTTTGCATGGGGAAATGAGTAAATTAAGGACCTCAGATTGATTAGTTTTAAGACAGAGAGCAAGTAAATGAAAAGGAATACTGAATATTATGAGGCTTTTTTCTAGTAAATGCATGTATACTTAGTAGCAATTCTGCAGCTGGTCTTCATCTTTCTATGGTAACAATCTGATGAAGAGAAACTGGTTGTCTGGTTCTCATGTCTCCATGGAGACAATCTGATAAAGAGAAACTGAAGTCAGTCTGGGGGTTGCTTGAGGGAAAATAAAATAAAAAGAAAAGAGAAATTGGCTAGAACTTAATGTTCTCTGAAAACAATCAGGGGTTTTCCCAGCTGTGAGAGCTTTAAAGATAAGACAAAATCAATTAGACTTGAAGTAAAGTTTCCCCAGTTTTTTGAAATGCAATGGGGATGCTAATATAAACAGGTGTTTTTTTTTTCTTTTTCCCCCTTTTCCTTTCTTTTTCTTTGTTCAGTTTTAAGAAATATAGGTACTGCAATGAAAGAAGAAGGAGAGAGGAAGCGTCTGGTTAAGAGATTATCACAACAAAAAAATCAGTGTGCTTTTTCCCATGTTTGCATAGGGAAAGTGATTGGGTTAAGATCCTAGGTATTATCCAGTAACAAATTTATTACAAAGCATAGAAATTAAAAAAAATATTGAATATTATAAGGCTTTTATGGCAAACAAGGTAGCCTTAGCCTTGTGTCTGGTTTACATGAAAACTAGAAGACAATTTGATAAAGAGAAATGGCATTGAGAAAATGTTTCTGAAAGCATTCAAGTGTTTTCTCAGCTGGGAGAGCTATAAAGATAGACAAAATCAAGTAGCACTTAGCACAGGCTGTACCATGTTTCTTAGCATGACTAACCTTTCTTTTTCATTAACTGTAGCTTGTCTGTGTGGCTATCAACTTAGAAC
This sequence comes from Protopterus annectens, assembly GCF_019279795.1. Taxonomy (NCBI): domain Eukaryota; kingdom Metazoa; phylum Chordata; order Ceratodontiformes; family Protopteridae; genus Protopterus; species Protopterus annectens. The sequence goes on from NC_056748.1 coordinate 506,206,690, forward strand.
TCTTGTTTTTATTAGGAAGCAAAAACGTCAATATTGAAATATGTACATAGTTTTGTGTGTTATTAAGTTAATAGACATTGGGGGTGGGTTGTTTGTTCTGTTTGAGGGCTTTCAAAAAACAGATGTAACATAGGCACAAATGGATATGACAAGAAGCAACTGTATAAAAGACCAACCTGCTGAACAGTATATACATGTAACATAAAAGTTGGAACTAGATATTTAACAAAAAAAAAACAGTTATACATAAAAGGTAGCATTGTCTTTCAATCTGATTGGTCTTGCAGATAAATATAAAAAAGAAAGAGTAGTGGACAATATTAAAAAATCTAGAGTGCAAATAGCTATTATACAGGAGGCCTACCTGGAAAGAACTGAGCATATGAATTTGATAAAGGTTTTCAGGATGGTTATTTAGTGGAATATTTTGGGCAAAGGAAAAAAGGGGTATTTATATTAACTGCAAGAGAAGCTCTGATAGTGATAGATAGGGAAAAAAGATAATAATGGAAGATATATAGAACTAAGGTGCTATTGGCTAGGAAGGAAGATTATACTGGTATGCATTTACATTCCACCTAAAACTGCTATAATGGAGCTTAAGAAAATTCTGGGAGAAATAATCAGCTTTCAGCAAGACATTTTACTTATAGGTGGAGACTGGAACTTGGTTTGCAATGGTAAAGATGTGTCTGGGGGGGGCCTAGAAGGGAAACTCTAACAAAGGAGGGTACATTTTTGAAGAAATTTATGAAAATGTTTGGCATAGAAGATGTGAATTCAGTACTAGGAGTTCAGACTGAATTTACATATTATTCACCAACATACAAAAACTGGCCTAGGCTGTTCAGAATTTATATCTCACAGGAACATGTGCATTTAATCGAAGGTCTTGAAATAGACCCAATAACTATTTCAGATCATGCACCAATAATAAATAAAATAAAAATGCAAGGTAATGAAAGAAAAATGAGACACTGGTGCTTTCCCACCTATCAGTTGAAAAGAGAGGAATTTAAGGAATGGGTTTTGGAATTAATTCATGAGCTATTAGAGAAGACAGAATTTTCTTCTGAAAATATAGCTAGGGAGTGGAATAAAATTACAGTGGAGTTTAAAATTAGGGTGGAAATAAAGGAAAGGGAAGTATACTGAAGAAGTAACATGAATTATTTAGAGGGACTGACAAATGTTAAAGTATTGCAAAATAGGGGGAATCTCTCAGAACAAGAAAAGGAGCAACTGCAGAATGCTAAACAGAAAATAAGGGATTACCTCAATAATATGCACATGTTTAGAAAGATTACTGTTAAGCAACTTTTTTATAATAATTCTAGAGCAAAAAACTTTTAGCACAATGGTTCAGGCAACAGAAAGTGGAAAGGGCTGTTACCATACTTAGGGAGCCTATAACAAGGAAGATAAGATACCCTGTAGAAGTATTAGAAATATTTTGGAAATTTTATGAAAGTTTGTACAAAGCAGAGAAATATGGAAATCAAGAAAAGGTACAAATGGAAATGTTTATGGAAAAATTAAATATGCCAAGGTAAGAGGTAGATGAGGCTCAATTACTAATAATTAGGATAGGAAGAGATGAGATAAAAATGGTTATGTATAATCAATCTACAGGAAAATCCCCAGGAATAGATGGTATACCTGTGGAAGTCTGGAAGCTAGGAGGGAAAAATGATAAAGATCTGGAAGGTTTTGTTTAACAGTATTTTAAGAGGAGATGATGTACCAACATCCTGGAAGAAGGTGGTGGTAGTGGTGATAACTAAATATCCATCAGATCCAGCTTCAGACAGGCCCATTTCAATACTAAACCATGATTATAAAGTATTTATGTCTAAAATGACTAAAAGAATGGCAAAAGTGATACCAAAATTGATAGATATGGATCAGTGTGGTTTTGTGGAGGGGAGGCAGACATATGACAATACTAACAGAACACTGATGATCCAGAGGAAAGCAGAATGTAAGAAAATACCACTTTTATTGGTGGGTGTTGATGCAGAGAAGGCATTTGACACAGTAGAGAGGTATTTCATGTGGAAGGCAATGGAAGCATTTGCTTTCCCTGATACAATTATACAGTTGATTAAGAGTATATATGAGGAATCAGAGGTGAAAATTAAAATGGGTGGGGTCCTCTTTGATAACTTCTGCTTGAGTAGAGGATCCAGGCAGGGTTGTCCACTTTCCCCTTTGTTGTCTGCATTATACTTAGAACCATTGGCAAAGAAAATAAGGGACTCAGAAATTCAAGGATATCATTGGTATGGTAGTCAGGAAAAGCTGGCTCTATTTGCAGGTGATATTATTTTATACCAGACAAAACCAAAAAAGGGGCATTACAGTGTTGTAGAACATTTTAAGATAGTTTCAAATCTTCTTGGGATATAAAATTAATGAAGCTAAAACAAAGGCAATAACGGTAAATTATTTACCCACACAATAATTGGTCCAACAACATCTATATTTACGAGGACGGGATAAAATAAAGTAGTTTGGAGTATGGATTACAAATTACTCTGTTGTGACAGCTAAGGATATGTGGGAAGAGACTAAACAGAAATCAATATAAAAATTGAGAATCTAGAAGCTTTGTTACATGGATATAGATACTAAGATACAAGCAATTAAAATGTTTTTATTCCCTTTAATCTTATACACAGGTCAGGCATATTTTTATCAACCAGAGGAGAAGTTGTGGATGGTTTACTATCATAATCTCAAAGTTTTTTAAAAAAAGTGTACTTATTAGCTAAGTGTTTCACCAAAAGTACACATTACCGAACGTCCCTAATGTTGCAAAATAGCTGTTAATGCCGAAAATGTCGATCACAACATTTTCAGCACTTAACAGCAATCTCACTCTTCCAGTAACTCCCTAACTAGCTAACCTAACATCCTGTTTATGCAGAGGAGCAAGTCCCCATGCACCCCCCTAACTTAATATTCCAACTTCAAGATAGCACTGCAGTGAGGAAAGGGATGTATTTCCCTAACCGCACTGTACCGTGATCCCTTTACAAGAATGAATGTTATATTTGCGAATGCATACTCTATTCACAAAAATGACGTTTGCTCATGTAACCTGCACACATATGAAATATTCGAACATCTGTTCGAATATTTCATAGCCGTGCAATTGCACGACAACATTTCAATGGTAAACCACTGTGGATAGCAATTAAAAGAGAGCTGAAGTATTTTATATGGGAAGAGAAGACAGCAAGAGTCAAGTAGGATAAGTTGATTCTTCCAACAGAACAAGGCAGACTAGGATTACCCAATTTGACGGGGTATTTTAGAGCAACACAGTTAAGGCTCTTATAGACTAGCACAAGCAGAAAACTATAATTCAAAGTGGAAAGGAATGATGATGATACAGGGAAGAAGCTCAAGAAATAAGAGGAGATTGGGATTTTGGATGCAGACTCTTTAAGGAGAGCAACAAAAGTCATATGGAGTATTATATTCATAAAATGGCAGGGAGTATTCTAAGAACTAAACCAGCATGAGACTGGAGAAAAGAGATTCTGCCAACAGGGACAACTGTGGTTAGGGTTACAGATAATAGGCAAGAGGTGAGGGGCTGGAATTTATTGGAGAAAAATGGAAAAGGAACCAAAGTATTGGGAGCAAATAACTAGAAAGGGAAAAGTATTAGAATGGGAAGAGGCCAAGAATTTATTTGGACTGCAGGTTAGAGATTGCATTCCCTATTAAGGACTGATATCAAAGTATAGGCAAAGAGAAAGAAATAGGGGGGTCCTAAATGAAAGACCGGCACTGGTAGAGTTTTAATAGAATTTATAACAGAAGCTGCTTTTAAAAAAGGAATAATTAGTAAAGCATTTAAATATTGCATGATAATTATAAGAATCAATCAGAGGAGCTTAGAATAAGCAATTCACAAAGAAACAATGGGGAGATGTATGTTTATCTCCCAAATATGCAACAAAGTCTAGAAGATTTAGGATCTTTGCCTGGAAGTGTTTACATAGGTATTTTTATACCCCAAGTGGACTCCAAAGAAGTTTTTTTCAGGAAGACAGCAAATGTTGGAGGCATGACAGACAAGAAAGAGGTGGCTGAGACCATATTTTTTGGGAGTGTAATGAGCTGGCAGACTTTGAGGATTCCCTGCAGGCCACTCTGTCGAAGATGCTGAGTGAGTGGATTGGATTGACAGGGTAGATGATTTTTTTTTTGAGCTTTGATACAGAATCGGAATTTCCTAGACATAGTAAAGCATTGCTGAGTCTGATTTTCATTTTCTAGTTATTGCTTTTTTTGGCAGCGACCATAATTAAAGTCTAGACCAACTTTACTAGAAGTAGTGAATATAGTAACTGAGATAAAGCAACTTGTATTGGGATCTTTAAAAAGGGAAGGATCAAACTACATAGGAAAAATTGGGAATTGTGCAGAGATGGAATGAGGTTTAAAAGGCAGGATTTGAAAGAGTTATATAATGCTTAACTGACAATGACTGGACAGATTATAAGTGATGATTAATGTTTGCAACTACAGTTGTTTCAATGGTGTCTGTGATGTATAATGTTTGCAACTAAAGGGGTGTCAATGTTGTTTGTTTTTCATTTATATAAATGTCATAAGTGATAATTTAATAAAGATGTTTATTTAAAAAAAAAAAAAAAAAAAAAAAAAAAAAAGGATTGCATCAGAAGTTTAACGAGCAGGCTGATCTTCCATCTTGTCCATTGCTTAGGTGTTTAGATAAGTAAATCCAACAAAGGGTGTTTGCAATTACAGCAAAATACAAAAAATATGATGAGCTCTCTCCAGTGAATGATAGTCCTATCCCATATACTGCAAATTTCAAAAGCAAGATGAGGAAACAAAAAAAGTGGGATAATACTTTCATGTTTTCCTGTCTGCACTTGGTGCAATACATGGAAGAGAAGGCAACCCAAGGATGCTGCTGCTGAGCTCATCTTAAAACCCCCCTTTTCCCCATTTTTTACATGGGGTTTGGGTGTCATATCAATTGTCACCATCTCTCTTTGTTCAATGCCACTCTCCTACATTCTTTGACACTCATGCCCGGCTGTCACAAGCCTTCTCTTTAAACAATCCATCCAGCTCTTTGCTGGACACCCTCATTTCCTCTTGCCCTCTTCCTGTCTGTCCTGAATCATCTTTAACAGATTGTCTTCTGCATTTTTGCACATGTCAAAAACACCATAATCTGATGTCTTTCACCTTTTCTGCAATTGCAGCTCCCTTGACATCTGGTCTTATATCCAAATTTCTTCATCTGCTCCACAGAGTGAATCCTACCACCTATCTCATTCACTTCATCACCCTCACCTGTAGCTTCCTCAACTGCTCTTCCTTTACTGCCTAGGTTTCTCTACCATGCAATAATATTAGTTATATCACTGTTTTATATACCTTACTTTTCAGCTTCTTTGGCATTCTCCTGTCATACACTATTCCCAACATACTGTACCAGTTGGCTGCAGGCCCCCTGATTCTAGCTTTGACCTTTTCATTAAGACTTCTTCTCCTCATCCACCCCTCCCAAATACTTGAAGCTGTTGGCCTGTTCCACTATTTTCCCTTTTATCTAATTTCTCAGCTTCTTACGATTTCCCCTCATTTGCTGCCATTATAACTGTCTTTTCTGTTCTCAGTTTCATCCCATATGTATTCAGTTTTGCATTCCATTCCCCTGTCTTTTGCTGAAGTGCTTGCTTAGTCTGCCTGTTATGTCATTATCTGCATACAACTTTGGTGATCTGACCCCTCCAGCCTGTTTGCTAATGTAGTCCATCACCACTATGAACAGCAGTGAATTCAGAGCTAAACCCAGATGCACACCAACTCCCACTGGGATACACTCTGTGAGACCGAACACTGTACTTGAGTCATCGGGTCCTTGTACATAGCCTGCACTACTTCTACCAATGTTTTCAGCCAGGTGGCATGGTTAAGGTCTTTGCCTCCCAAGCACAAGGGACAAGGTCTGATCCTGACCTTCAGACAATGCCTATATGGAGTTTACATGTTCTCTCTGTCTCTCTGAGGTGTTCTTTCTACCTGTCACAAACATGCTAAGGGAGTGTTTCTGTCTCAATCTCAGCCAAGAATGGAATTGTGAGCAGTAGCACAGACACTAAATGGTGCACTTTAAAGGGAAGGGTTGTATATGCCATCCACTGTGATGTGCAGTATCCTCAAGATGGGAAGACAGATCACACACAGCATGCCAGGCAGGTGTACTCACTCACTGATGTAAAATATGGCTCTAGGTGATTCAGTCATTTTAACTGCTGAACTCTTCCCATGTTGTTTATATGATGCTGGTCTCAAATCCTGTTTCTAGATTCTGTATCACTCTTTAGTTGCGCAAATCAGAGGACAGTCCCAACCTCATATGCTGCTAGAGTCAATACTCAGAATGGCATACACAGGCACTAATAATGAAGATTTAGGTACAAAATGACAGATGCGGGTAGGAGTAATGGAGTTTTAGGTGCAGAAATACACATACAGGCAGGTATAATGGAGGTTTAAGTACAGAATGCATAAGAAGGTAAAAGCAGTCGAATTTCAGGTACAGAATGAACATGCAAATATGTGTAATAAAGGTTTAAAGTAAACAGCACATAAGTAGATAAACATATTGAAGGTTTATGAATAGCATGACACATGCGGATAGATAAAGTTCTTGGTACAAAATGGCCTAGCAGTTAGTTTTACTGCAAAATTAAATACAGAATGCATATACAGAAGGTTGCAATGAAGATATAAGCCCAGAGTACATAAGCAGGTTAAGGTAATGGAGGTTTAAGAGCATATTAACTCATGCAAGTAGATGTACTAGAAGTTCAGGAATAGAATACATAGAGAAACAGGTATAGTGGAGGTATGTGATAGAGACATTGAGTAAGAAACAAGAGGTTCAGGGAGAGAATGGAGATTTAATTACATAGGCTTAATGGTGTACTAGTTAAAGTATGACCATACTCACTAATGATGTGTGTGTAATATGAAGCACACTCTCTGTTAAATAATACTAGGTCACAAATAAAATAGAGCTGTAGATGTTAAGGCACACTGCATTTTGAAGGCCCCACTACTGACAGAACAGAATGGGAATGAGGACCATTTGCTTGAGTTCCCTTAACTTGTTGCTATCCTTTCAAAACCAGCTATACTTGTGGCCAGCAGCAAGTAAATAGAAAGGTGCTTTCTTGCAGATGGCAAGCCCCTGCGTCCCACAGACATGGGGGCTCTAACCCCACACCCATGATTACGACATGCACTACCTCCAGGATACCAATTTGGAGAAAGTATATTAAAACATACTACCTATGTATTCAAGTCTCTCACATTGGAATACACAGACTGACAACTGTGCCATGAGCAGCTAAACAGAGTACATGAAGGAAAAGCTGTTGATTACCAAAACTAACCTGGAAAAGCAGGGCTCAGCATTCCAATGGATTTCTTTTCTCTTGGAAAGGAGTAGAGATGTATGCTTCAGTGAAGAAATTGCCCTCTGGAACAGTAGCAACCAGGATGATAGTTTTGATGTTGTTAGCTTACTGCAGTAGAAGGTAGATGCTTCTGTAATTTTGTTTCCAGATGATTCTGTAGTGAGGAAAAAGTGAAGACAGAGATGGCTCATGCAGCAATCCCAAGGGAGCATCTGGTTCACTGAGAAAGCAGTGAACACGACGTTCAGATACAAGGAGAATAGTCAACAATCCATGGATGAGGCACAATGCATTTGCAGTGAGGGGAAGGAGAAAACACTAATATCAGCTGATATCTAGGGTATTAGAAAATAGCACAATGGATGGTAAAATTGTCCTTTCTGGCCACCATACCTTATATGTCAATACTTCTGCCTGCATGCAGACACTGCACTCTGACCTTAATAGCATTCTAATATAAAGTAACTGGATATATAGGTCTGTATGGCCAGTAGTTTTAACCGTCTGTAATTGGGTAGTGAGAAGATAGGTTATCATGGGTGACCACCAAACATTACAACGACAGGATGTTATTCAGAAGTGGCAAAACTAATCAGTGCTGCAGATCATAGTGGAGAAAAGGATGGCTATATTTAATCATATATACATAATTATGGCTTTTCTGGCAGCGGTTGTTCCCATTTTAAGATGGCTGGATAACAAGCACAGTGTGCTGTAGTTATTAAAAACTTTTCTCTTTATCCCCACAACTTTGAGTTTAGAGTATACTTGTTGTTACTTCTCTTATTGCTGCTTCTAAGAATATTAGATGGAGTAGCCATAACATATTAGTCACCAAAAAAAATAAAACACTACAAGCACTGTTGTCTGGTGCAAAATGGCAAATAAGTAATTATTAAAAAAAAAAAGTCATTTTGAGTAGGCCCTTCATCTGTCTTTGAAAATAAGTACTGCAGTCATCAGACTTTTATACAATATATATATATATATATATATATATATATATATATATATATATATATATATATATATCTTGACATACTAAATATGATGTTAAGCCCAAGATACTTCTCATGTATCAAAATCTGAGAATTTAATAATGTCCCAAACATGCATCAGAAGAGCAGTATCAGTGATTCAATTTTTATGTCTCAGTAGTGTCCCAAATTTAAATCTTTGAAAATGTTAAACTCCTGCCAAATCTGTCTGCATTGGGATTGCATGGTCACTGTCACCTGTTTAGAAAAGACTCTTTTTTAGCTGTAACATTAAGTTTTTTTCTTAATAATATATACTAATGGCAGCTGATTTATTGCAAAAGACTGTTTTTATCTCTGGAGCTTAATGTACAAATTTAGATTGGCGTTCCATTTTCTTATATAAAGACAATTCACATAATTTTTATAAACATATTAATATTCAAATTTAATGCCTGTATTTAATGATTTTATGCAGGCAGAAAATTTTAGTGCCATACATTCTCTAACATTGCTAATTATTATATCACTTGTGAAATATTGATATAACAACAGATAAGCTAAATGTGGATTATCTAAAGGAAAAAAAAATTCTCCTTATATATAGGTCATAAATTAACACACAGCCAAAGGCTACTTCGTATTTTATAGCATTTCCACCTACCTGGCAATCTAGTTCCTTGCCAAGTAGAAATACATTTGTTGTTAATATAAGCTCCATAAGATCGCAAATCATATTAATGTAACAACTTTAATGGTTAGTATGCCTATACAAACAGGAAGATATTAACACTGGTCTCTGTTTTAAGTATGCTAAAAAAATGGGAATGTTAAGTATATATGATCTTTTTCAGCTAGTGCCTCTAGAATCCAAATATACTAAAAACTGTTCAGTTAGCCACTCCATACCAGAACTCATGGGTTTCATTGAGTAGACAGGCTAAACTTTTATGGACTTTGGGAATCTCATATATTATAGCTAAGGTGGAAAATTATTCATACTCGCCTCTTCTGTAGGCATGCTGTCTTAACAGCAAGAATCATAAAAAATTAGGTTTCAAGACAATACAGTGTGCTGCATACATGTGTGAGACAACTTTAATTTCTGTACTGGGTTAACAGCTTATGTATTCCTAACAGCCTAAACTGAGACGGTGCTTTGTGGAGATATACCAAAGAAAAGGAATTCTGTCTTATGCCACATTCAAAATTCATGAAGAAAAGTCAAAGTACTTCTAAAAAATATTAACCTCCCAAACCCAGATAAGCAGTTTTGAAAATACACACTTTAAACCTGAGTAGAGTACAAACCCAGGTCCATGTGCAACAAATCTCAAAATGCTATAACTGATGAAACTCTCTGTGTGTTTGGGGCTGACTGTATTTACAATTCTGTAACCTTGTATGAGGGCTGGTCTACGGACTCCCTTAAGCCATGACCCAGGTAAATACAAATGAAGGTCTGTACAGTAGGCTAACAGAGTAGTCAATATTAAAGTATAAGTTTAAAAAAAATACAATACAGATCACATACAGCTATACATAGATGGAAACTGCAGCTAGCACTGACAATTTATAAACATTATATTTATATACAGGTGAAGGTCTTTTCAATATATTTGTACTAAATCTATGACTTAGTTGCAGTTAACTGGTATCTAGAAAGCAGAAGCATTTACATTTCATTGATGATGTTTAAGATTTCTTTTGAAAGCTTCCAAAGTTTCACAAATTTTTATTTCATTATGCATATGATTCCATGTAACAGGTCCTATGCTGCAGAATGCTTTTAGTCTAATGGCAGGTTTAATTCTAGGCCTAATGAAAGCAAGGGCATTTTCTTGGAAGCTTCTAAAAATATGGTTTTGGTACCTTATTTGAAGTTCTTTTAAGCTGTGTACAATAGACAAATAGAAGTTTCTTATGCACATGAATATTTAGGAGAAATGTAGCCTTATATATAGTGGGAAACCAGTGTGCTTTTTCTAATAATAAGCAGTGATGGGAATTAAGAGCAACTAACAGTGCAAATATAAATATTTAATTTGTTCAAGTACGATCAAGGGTAATAGACATTCTACTTTAGGTATTAGGGCATGTTTGGGTATGGCTATATAAGCAGATGAGAGACGGAACACAGTAACAGTTTCAGTGAGTGGAGTAATATAACTGGTAAATTATTCAAAATAGTAAAGTAATAGTACTATATTACTTTTTTTAGTAACTTAAATGTGCGTTACTTTTGAGTTACTTTTGCTTAAACCAGTGGTTCTCAGTGTGGGTGATATCACCACCTAAAGAGCAATGGGAAACTTCCAAGGGCCCTGGATAGTATGGATAGTAATCAGACGTTAGGAGGTAATAGAGACTTTGAAGGGCAATTTGGATATAAAAAATTCCAACATAATGTTGGCACTACTCCTAGCACACAGCATTCATAATAGCTCATTAAAATCAGTCTGGAGCAAAATTTACTTTGTTTTTTTAGCACTGCATGGAGGTGAAAGCTAATGACGACCATACTCTGGCCCTGCCCTGATACTGTGGGACTCTCACCCACTTACACACCCCCTAATACTGGGACAATTATAGCTTGCTAGAGATCATATCCTTACCTTTCTGTATAATAAATGGCATTGGTTCTCCGTAACGCCATCAATCGGAATCAAACTCATCAGTTTAACACCTGGCAGCCCACCCCACTGCAACAAGCATGACTCTTTGGGTGAATCTATAATCAACCAGCTTTTTGCCTTGACAATTTTTTATGTTCTATTTAAAACTCTTTTTGGGTTTTGATTTTTAGTTGCTGAAAACAGAAAAAAAATGCCTTTTTTATATAAGTCTTGTGCTGATGGCTGTGTACAGTTTGGTTTAATTATTATTTGTGATTTTCTAGTTATAAAGACTAGTCTTCCTCTTTTGGTTGCTGCCATTAGGGGTCACCACAGTGGATCATCAATCTGCAAAACAAGTGGCAGTAGAGTTTTACAGTGTCAAGTTGCCAGCCCAGTAACCAACTTTCCTCAGAAGGCACGCGCGCGCGCGCGCACGCACACACACACACACACACAGCCAATTTAGCACATTCAATCCATTTGCAGCATATCTTGGGAAGAACCCAGAGCACCTGGAGGAAACCTACAAGAACACAGGGAGGACATGCAGACTCAGCACAGAAGGCACCCCTGCCAAGAATCAAACCAGAGAACATATTGCTGTGAGGTGACAACACTAACTGCTGCACCACTGTGCCAGCCAGCTGTAAAGACTAGTCTGCTGAAGTTTTTAACTGTTAAATGCTATTCATCATCATTGTAACATTGTGCATATAACTTTAATAATACATTTATTATGTATATTCTTACTTGTGTGAGTAAATCTCAATATTATAATTGATAAAAGTAGTGCGTTACTTTAGTTAGTAACTAGTAACAGTAATATATTACTTTTTTAGAAAAGTAATAAGTAATACTAATATATTATTTTCACTGAAAAGTAACTAGTAATAGTAATGTATTACTTGTATAAGTAGCTACCACAACACTGCATAGTTTTAATTGTGTGATGACTTTGTTGGTGACATTGTCTTTATTAATGTTAAGTTTCAGGTTCTAGCATGGTGCTTAGATGGTTGGAATATAAAGAAATGATCACCAAAAATATTTATTTAGATTATCCTCAGTTGCTCGGATAACCCCCCCCCCCCCTTTTAAAGTCCTAACAATGTAGAATGAAATGGATCTTTTAAATATCAGTAGAAAATAATGAAGTCTAATTTAGTCTTCTCTAGAGCTGGCCAGCCTTTTACTTTAACTTACTGTCATCTCACCTGAAAGCCCTAAAATGGTGATACCTGCAGGATTATTCTGATGGTGCCATTTCAGGATGAACAATATTTAAAGATGTAATGGGGGAGATGGCCTACAAACCATAGACGTTTGTTCCATTTATGTCCTTCCCATCAGCAAATATGTCCTAATCCAACTGTGGTTGTGGAAGTATTTGCAGTTAGGCACCAAATTGTTTTTCTTGGCTTTACTCAGTTGAGAACTATCACTTTGGATTTACCATATTTCTTCTGTTAATAATTAAATCTACAGTAGCTAAAGCTTAGAAGATAACCTACCATCAGGTTGCCTATCTAAGGGAATAAAATTAGATCTTTATTAGTGGGTAAACAACATGTGACTTACATAATCAGGAGCCTCACTTCTTATTTCTCACCATGATCTGCTAAGTAAAAGATCCCATACACAAAATTTTTTTTTTTGTTTTTTGGAACTTGTGTATTGTTAGTGCCATACTGTCTACTTCATTTATTTTTAACATCTGTAATTGCAAATTTCAATAAAACCACCCAGTAAAAATATCTGATGCTTTACTATCAACAGTTTAACCTCATTAACCACTATAATTTCAATCACCTTCCAATATTCCCTCCATATTGCAGCATTTGTAACCATGTGCATACATTTTTATATCTTTTTTTTTTTTTTTTTGAACGGTGGTGTTATTAAAGTTTCTGTATGTGTAATACATTTTCTTACATCGTATTGTTTCTTAACATTATGATTGTAATCTGTGGTACAGAACTGGATTTTGGTTATCACCACCAACTTCTATCCTACAAGTTTGGAAATAGGATCAGGCTCCTTGAAGCCGTGCCAGAACAGAAAAGGATAAATTATGTCAAAATGAAAGCTTGTTCCTTTGGGACAGGAGCTAGATGTCATGAGACTGAAACAATACAGTACATGAGAACACTAATGCTTTAGGGCTGGCCATTACAAAATAGCACAACAAACATGGGAGAAAACAGATTCCCACCAACTACAGGTCAGAACACAACTGACATTATGTTTTAGACATGCTATGAAGTCAACTATTGACAAAACAAGATTAACTTCATGAAGCACTGGTTGGACAGAGAGGATGCTGGAGGTTTTAGGTTGACCACTAGGCTGAGGTCTGGACCCTATAGCTGGGCCAGTGGGGAGTCTTATTGGTCTGGAGAGAAAGGGAGAAACCAGCACCAGACTGACTGTGATCTCTGTGTGCTCTTAAGGGAAATTGTACTTTACTGTGTAATTGCTATCCTTCCCAATGTGCACGCCCCTCTCTAGTGCTAGTGGTGCGGATTGAGACTCCTTGATTACTGGGCCAGTGCATGGGTGCCACATATTAATTGGTTGGCAGTGGTGGGATATCCACATCACATATTAATTGTTTGATAGTGGTGAGTTAGCCACATCATATACTTATTGGCTTGTAGTGGTGGGGACATTGAATTCCTGTAGCTTGTGGACAGTGATCACTGAAGGTGTTTTTGTACTCTAAATCAGCCATGCAATGAACACTCAGAGTTCAGATCACAATTGTTTTCTTTTGTTAGCTTAGTTAGTCAGGGAGAATAGGCAAGTATGTCAGCAGAGGAATATGGCAAGCTGACAAGGAGCCATTTGGCTGAGATGTGCCAGGCTAAGGGACTGGTGCATGGAAACCCGACTAAGGCAGACATGATTGCAGCTTTGGTCATCAGAATGGACATGGTGATGCACAGCACTCAGGGAATGGACAGCTCAGCCTTTTTGCAGAGGACTTAAAAATCCATCTGGAACTACAGACACTTGAGTTGGAGGCCAGGCATTTGGAAATGGATGCTGTGGAGAAGGAGAGGCAGAGATAGCACTAAAAAGAGATGCTAATTCTTTGCCAGAGTCATGGAGGTAATGGGGAAGGGGGTAACCGGACCCCAGAAGCACAAAAGGTCAGTAAATTTCTTCCACAGTTTACAGAGGGGATAATTTTGATAATTTCATTCACATGTTTGATAGGGTATGTAAACAGTAAGATGTTGACCAAAGTCTCTGGGTACGGTTCCTGACCCCATGGTAAAGCTGTTTATGTACTTTCCAAATTATCTGATTGCGAATATTTTAATTATACTGCTGTTAAGAATTGTTTGTTAGAATTTTTTTAAGCCAACACCCAAAACTTATAAGAAAAAGTTTCATGAGCATAGATGCAAGGCAAATGAAAGTGTGTGCGAATATGTTGCTGAACTGAGCACTTATTTTCATAGGTGGGTGAGTGGATCATAGGTCACCACTTTTGAAGGGCTGGCAGTCCTTTTGGTGAGGGAACAAACACTTAGCACTTTGCCTGAGGACATGGGGATCTGGTTAGCTGATAGACAATGTGCTACTTTAGATGAATTGGGGAAGAAGGGAGACCTATACCTAGCAAGCATCCCTGCAAGGAAAGGGACCCCCATTACTACTCATTGGTCTTAAGGAACCCATGGTGGGCAGCTCAGACTGCCTGAACAGAATCTGACAGCAACAGGGGAGGCCACTATTACAGGTACACATCCAGGATATAGGGTTAATTGTTTTGAATGCAACCATTGGGGCCATGTGGCATATAGATGTCCACAGAGGCAAGGTGGGGAACAAAAGGTTAGGGAGCCAGTAAGTGGGAAAGACAAAATGCCAATAGTAGGTTGTCTTAAGACAACCAGGGGACCAAACTACCACCAGAGGTTATATCCTGTTATAGTGACTGGCAAAGAGGTCAATGCTACAAGAGGCACAGCCTCTGACATAACCATTGTGAAGCCTGCAATGGTTACAGAGGAGCATTACTTGCCTGGGCAGTCTACTCCAGTTAGAGCTTTAGGAGGGACCCCATTCCAATTACCTTTGGCTAGGGTTCACCTTGAGTGGGATGGTGGAAAAGGAAGCCATTAAGCAGGTGTGTTTGAGGATAGCCCTGCAGATGTCCTGATAGGGAATTATTTTGATAATGCATTACCATGTGCTCATGCAGTTACATGCAGTTAGGCTTGGAGACAAGCATGTGGGTCCAGTAGCCTGGGAGACCTAGACAGACCACACACTTGCCGCCAGGACTGGTGAGGTGGTTACTTCAGGGAGGGAGCTACACTGTAGCAGTGAGACTGAAGGTGAGCCACAACTGCTTGTGGGTACTGATGGTCACTTGGACAGAGTGACTGCAAGGGCAGAAGTGAGTAGTACTCAGGCTGACAGTGAGGCACCACTGTCAGAGGATGCCAGACTTCCTGTGGAAGAGGAACACCAAGTTGAACAAACACTAGTAGGAATAAAAAGATCCATGACTCGATAAAACCACAGCCTTACTATAAATGTAGAATCACTGACTTAGCGCTTTCACCCATAACACTGGGCTTCTTCAAAGTCAGTTACACTCAAAAAAATCAGGGCTTTTATAGTCCTAAACAGGCAATCAGCCAATATAAAAAAAAATCCATTAAAATTAATTATCCAATTAACCATTTAACCCTACCCCTGCTGCAAAGGAAAAGACAGCACAAGAAATACTATGATAAAACCACATCTTAAAACAGAAAAATGGTTATAATAAACTGTTTCACGTAAACCCCTTTGGTGAGTACTTTGTCCAAGGAAAGTTAAACATATAGTCATTTGTCAAATAAACTGGGATTTATGTTTCAAAACACTTGCAATAGAAATGTTTTCATTAATGCCTGGTGTTTTTGTTGCATCCAGGCACAACTGCCATAGTCATTCTTTCATCTCTAGTAAGGTTTTATCACCACCTCCCATGTCATTTTTGGGCACCCTGTCAATGGCAAAAAATATAAACTTTTTGTAGTTGCCACGCATCTTACTGTGGTTAAATAAAGCACTTGTAGGCATCCTGTTTTTTATATCTTTGTTATATTCCAAAATACGTAGCCTTAATTTACATGTAGTCATTCCTACGTAAAATGCTGGACATGATAGGTGGCTACATACACTACCATATCAGTATTGCAATTACGGTACCCTGGACAGTTTAGTGTTCTTTTGTAACTGTCTATGTGTAGAGGTCTGTCATTAATAAACTTGGAAATACTGCATGTACCATGCTTACCCATCAATGAGATGTTACTAATAGTTGTCCCTACACCTCGTTCCAACAACTCTTTCAAGTTGGAACCCCTACTGTTAATGAATCTCGGGCTTGGACCAAATACTTCTTTTAAGTCTGAAGGAAATACACTGTCCCATACTGTCTGGATAATATTCTTAATTTTCATACATGAATCATTATAATCTAGCACCATTGCCATAGAGTTGTTAGTAGTAAGTGTATTAATCTCAATGCTATTAGATGAACCAACACTTCTACTTGAATCCAAGAGAACAGGTCTAAAAATTACTGCTTCTTTTCATTTCGACATCCTTATTAACTTAGTCAGTAAATCCATTGGATACCCTCTATTTGTGAACATGTCAATAAGCTTCAGCAGTTCAAATTTAAAACAGTCATCCAGACTAATAAGCCTTGGCAATAGAATCATTTGACCCTTCACCACATTTTTCTTTTGAAACTGAGGGTGGCAACTCTCATAATGTAAAAAAGAGATGCTGTATGTTTTTTTACGGTAAATGTTCGAATGTATATGGTCATTCTCTTTGTACAAAAGAATATCTAAAAATTCAATCCTATCTCTATCCATGTGACTTGTATATTTTAAAAAAGTGGTTGCGTTACTCAAATAACCAATAAAATCTTCCAACTCTTGTTTTGAGCCCTTCCACAAAATCAGTATGTCATCCAGGGACCTTAAGTATGTCATGATCTTTGACATATAGACGGAATAAAAAAAGTGTTGCTGTTCCCATTCTGTCAACCCCAGGTTAGCACATCTGGCACCCATTACAACCCCATTCGTCTGCTTGTAGTATTCTCCATCAAACAAGATGAAATTATTGGATAATACCAATTCTAACAAATCCACAAGCAGGCCTCTTTTTACATGGTGTAAATCACTGTACTTAGCCAGGCTACTGTTAAAGCTATCAATTCCAATATGGTGGGGGATCACCGAAAACAAGTTGACTACATCTACAGTCACAAACCAAAAGTCATCACCACAATTTAAATTCCTGATATTATCAAGGCAATGCCAAGAGTCCCTTGAAATGTGCGGAACATTGTTCAACACATTCTTACAGGTGATGTCTACATATGATGCTAGTGGTTCAGTTTTGGAGCCCTTATCAGCTACAAAGGGCCTAAATGGTGGAAAATTTATATTTTTATGAATTTTGGGGATACCAAAAATAGAGTGAATAATGGAGTTCTCCACTGTAAGATATTTAAACTCATTAGAAATTATCCCATCACACAAATTCATATAATTGCCAATCAATTTTGGCATAGGCCCTATGTACATCAAACCTAGAAACCCTCTCATAAGTTTGCACATCATTTAGTAGTATGTGCATTTTACAGGCATAGTCTGTGTTAGTCATGATGACCACCACCCCCACCCTTGTCTGGTTTCATAACTCTGTACTGGTTGGTGTGTGTGAGCTGTCTCAAACAAAAATTTTCAGCACTGGATAAATTGTCATTAGACATTTTTTTCATATTGCAGACATCTCCTGATTTGAGTTTCACACAACAGTTTAAATACCATAACTGTTGGATTGTGCGGTGGAATGAACACACTAGCTCTCTTACAACTCAAGTAGTTACAATCATTGCCAGGCTTTGGATTGTTTACAAAAAATATCCATAAATTGAGAATCCTAGAATACAGCTTAAGACTCATTAGTAATCTCCCAACCTCATATCTGTGGGTAGGAACAAAAGAAAAAACTTTTTTCAACAAGCTGACATGACATAATATTGAGTATCTTTAAATCTGAAAAATTATAAATTGTAAAATCTTTGTCAGTCTCCTGTTTACAGCATATTACATTGTCCAAACTACTGTCATCACAATGTTCCTCAGATTCAACAGCAGAATTGTTCAAAATAGGGATGCCAGGATCAATGCTGTCATCCAACAACTCATCATATACACTGCCAAAGTCTAATTGTTGAAGTTCGATTGGTAGTTGTGCCACTGATTGTGGCGACCTTGGAATGAACCCTCCCCATCACCCTCTCTGTCAAAATGTGTGCCTTCTCAATGGTGTCATGTTTATATGATTCTGATACTGGGCACGGTTCCGTAAACGGTCTGAGCGCCTCAGTGGGGGGTGAGTTGTCTAAAAAAATGTTCATTGTCCTCACAAGTGTCGGTCTGTACCACATTCAGCTCCTCTACAGGAACTCTGTTTGCTTCATTATTAAGAATGTCTCTGGGTGCTTCATCAACCCTCCTTTTAGAGGGGTATGCCTTCTTTTCTCTGTAGTCGGTAGTATCTCTCAAGCTTTCTTTGCTTTCTCTCCAGACTAGCCTTAACAAACTTATCAATGTCTGCCAAAATTTTGTTGAAACGCGCTTTATTTATATCAAATAATAAGTCATTCTGTATACTGTTTTTAAAGCTAACAGTTCAACCTTTAGTTTAGATAGTTTAACAGTATTGTCACAGATAATAATCAGCATAATGTCCATACCTGTTCTATCAAAAAGAGTTATAAGGTCCTGAAACGCCTCGGTGTCTTCCAATATTCCAATTGGCAGCTTGAAAAGTCTAAGCCCCTTCTGTACTTGATTAAGTTCTATGGAACACTCTAAGAAAACATTGTCCATTAGTAAAGATTTATACTTTTTTGTTAGCTTTTCAAATAGCTGTAACTGAGAGTTGAAATTGCCAAAACCAGTGTTCTGTTCTAACAATGGGCTCACATTCAAGGAAGGAGGAGCCAACACTGTCTCAAAATCAAAATGTCTTGACATCCTACCTTCATCCACTCTGTGTCATCCTTCCAAGCTAATGTTGCTCAATCTACCTTAAATACTTTGAGTGGTACTTCCACTGGGGTCAGGTGGTATATGCAACATCAACAATTCTGCCCGAGTAGTAGTTATGGAAACATTACCATTGTCTCCATTTATTTGCAGCAGAAAAATAATTTGTTTAGTTAAGTCCACATACTGGGCAAATAACCGCTCCATTCTGGGTTTCTTAAACCAAAAGAAAGCCGAGGTACTTTGTGCTTTTTAGCTCCAAAGAAAGACAAAATCCAAAGTTCTTTTAGCTTTCCAGCTCCAAAAAGCTGATAGTTAGAATCGGGTCAACGAATCAATAAAACCAGAACACCAAGTTAAATGAACACTAGTAAGAATAAAAAGATCAGTGACTCAATAAAATCACAGCTTTATTGTAAATGTAGAATCAATGACCTAGCACTTTCACCCATAACATTGGGCTTCTTCAGAGTAAGTTACACTCAAAAAATCAGGACTTTTATAGTCCTAAACAGGCAATCAGCCAATATAAAAAACATCCATTAAAATTAATTATCCAATTAACCATTTAACCCAGCCCCTGCCCAGGTTCAAGAAATCCTAGCAGTGTTACAAGAGTGCACCACTAGGTGGATAGAGGATCCTAAAGGCCTATTAAGCAGGCCCCTTATAGTGTGCCTGAGAGAGTCAAACAGACTCTGAGGGAGGAAGTACAGGACATGTTGGAACTAGGGGTAATTCAAGAGTCTAACAGTCCCTGGGCCTCCTCAGTGGTGCTTTGTGCCAAAGAAGGATAGCAGCACCAGGTTCTGTGTGGACTACAGGAAATTAAATAGTCACACAGAGTCAGATGCTTACCCCATGCCTAGGATAGATGAGGCCATAGAGCAGCTGGGTGTGGCTAAGTATTTTACCACCATTGAGCTTACTAAGTGTTACTGGCAGGTGCCCTCGACTCCCAGTGCTAGAGAGAGGGCAGCCTTTGTGACTCCTTTTGGCTCATATGAGTTCACAAAGATGCCCTCTGGGATGAAAAATGTCCCAGCAACTTTCCAGAGGCTGGTAGATTGTATCCTAGCAGGAGGATTTGCCCTTGTTTACCTAGATGATATTGCCATCTACAGCCATTTCTGGCAAGAGCACCTTCAACATTGCCTGGGAGGTGCTGGGTAGACTACAGAGGGTAGGATTGACCATTATGCCCAGCAAATGTCAGGTGGGTATGGCAGAGGTCTACTACTTGGGACATAGAGTGGGGAGTTGTAAGATCAAGCCAGAACCTGCCAAAGTGGAAGCCATTCAGGCATGGCCTGCACCTGTTACCAAAAAGCAGGTGAGGGACAGCAGGGTACTACAGAAAGTTCATCCCCAGTTATACTACCATAGCTGCTCCCTTCACAGACCTGACAAGGAAAAACAGGCCAGATAAGGTAGTGACCACATCATGTGTGCAGGCATTTCAGAAGCTTAAAGAAGCTTTGGGAGGACCCCCTGTGTTAGCCAGTCCAGATTACAGCAAAGAATTTGTTGTGCAGGCGGATGTTTCGAACCATGGGGTTGGGTTCTGTTCTCAGCCAGATTTCTTCAGAGGGAGAAGAGCACCCATTGGTTTATCTCAGTCGTAGGCTTCAACCCAGGGAGGAATGTTATGCTGCTGTAGAAAAGGAATGTCTAGCCATAGTGTAGGCACTGCAGAAACTTCAGCCTTATCTGTATGGAAGAAAAATCACTGTAGTTACAGATCACAATCCCCTAACATGGTTACACTGAGCCAGCCGCAAAATGCCAAGTTGATAAGATGGAGCCTAGGGTTGCAAGCATATATGATATGTCAGTGCAGCAACGCAATTTGATTAGCAATGCCAACCAGATGGGCTCTCAAGACAGGGAATGGGGTAAGGTATACTCAGATAGACCTAACCCTCTCAAGCAACGCTTCTCAAGGGTCACTTGAAAAACTAGCTTGAGTTCTCAGGGGGGAGAAATGTGAAAAACTGAAACCCTGCTAGTCCAGCTAGATAAAATTTTATAGATAATTCTATGTCATTGTAAATATTAATATAATCCATAGGCTGTTTTACAAATGTAAGAAAACTAAATGTAAGAAAAACTGTGTTATATGTTCTGAACTTCAAAAATGTAACCACAGTGCACCCTGCTGAAAGAACGCTGATAAAGTAAAACATTTTATGACTGTTTGATCTCAAAGCTCGGAGACAGGATGTCTGGATGAAGGAATTCTTTTTATTGTTTTGAGACCAGAGAAAATTGCTAGATTTTACATGTATAATGTCTTTTATTGCTGTGGCTACCTGACCAGGTGCAAGCTTACTAAGAAATGTAAATTTACAGTTTCTGGTAGCCTGGGAACCAGAGAAGTGTCAAGAATGATGTTATCTAAAATGAGTCAGCAGTGATGTAGTATCAATTTAAGAGATCTCAGAGAGAAAAGGAGAGCATTTTGCATTTGTCTTCAGAAGTGACAACATCACCAGCACTTGCTTGCTCTGTATGTAAGTAGGATCTTAGACTTTAGTATTTCTCTTAGAAATAGATATAAAATAGTAAGATTAGACTAGTTGTTTTCTATATTTATGTCAGACTATCCTACAGTATTGTTTTAAAGTTCCTGTATCTGAACTCTTGACTAGCACTGTGTTGAATTGAAAAGATTTGTCTTGTGTTTTTATTATTTATTATTAAATATGTTTAAACTTTTCAACTGTGCTGTGGCTGTTTTGTGTAGAGATAATTTAAGCTCTAGAGTACTTGCATGTATTTAGTGATACTGTACTAACCCACTCCAATAGCCTTAAAAGGTCTGGTCACACTTAGTAATTGGATAATAATATTTCACAGTAAAATTGGACACCCTTTGGTAAAGGTCTTATTAGTAGCTGATATTAGTGGTTGGTGACAGTAATTACTACCTTATAATCTGGGCTGAAAGGGTGCACAGCTGGAGAACCTGTGCCAGCCTTCCCTAGGTGTTTCTGTGTGTTTGTATATAAATCAAATCTTAAAGTTGTATGTGTGTTAGCTACCTGGGCAGGGATATGAAGAACTGGTTAGACAGAGAGGGTGCTGGAGGTTTTATCTTGACCACTAGGCTGAGATCTGGACCCTATAGCTGTGCCAGTGAAGAGTCTTATTGGGGATTTTGAGAGAAAGGGAGAAACCATCCCCAGACTGTGATTTCTGTGTGCTCTTAAGGGAAATTGTACTTTACTGTATGTGTATTTGTTATCCTTCCCAATGTGCATACCCCTCACTGGTGCTAGTGGTGAGGATTGAGGCTCCTTGATTACTGGGCCAGTGCAGGGGCATCACAGATGTATCGATACTGTGCTTAGCAGACAGTATCCAGTAGAGGGAAAGGAGCGAATAGCTTAAACTAAATGAGCATAAAACAAAGTGAAATAAATGAACAGTCTGACAGCTGCTCATGTCTAGAATATAATGTCATACCAATGTTATGTTTCATAAAAAGCTGTTCATTGAGTAAAGCTTTGAGATTTTGACACTTCCTGCCCAAAACAAGACATGTTAAGAGATTACTCTGCTAAGGCATGCACGTGCCTTGCAACCTTGAATGCTTTGGTTCATTTTAGGTAGGCAATACACCTGGTCAACACTAACACATATTGCATCAGTTAGCATATGCCAATTTACCTGCTGCATGTCCTTTTCCTGGTTGACTGTTATACTTCATTAAAAGTAAAGGCAACAATTGCATCAGACTGTAGATGCTAATCAGATGAAATTAATTAATATAATTTGTTTTGAGTAGCATGGGACCCACCACTCTCATTAGCATAACATACTACTCTTCATGATTGCTGTGTATGCTTTTCAAGTACTTTCCAAGGTTATAGTCCTTGGAAACAAAGTATTTAGGCTTGTATTCCTTATTTCTATGACAAATAACTTGATTAGTACAGTCTTGCTTTCAAGAGCCCTTAGGGGTTTGAACTGAGTCTTAGAAGTTGCTTCTTAATGAAAAGGTGACTTGCAAGGTAAACCATTTACTTACTAGTTATGCTTGCAAAACTATCACAATAATTATCCTACAAGACATGGGAGATGATAGCTACTTAACCAGAAAAAGTACACCAAGCAAAACGTTTCCTGTGTAATGCAGGAGGACAAGGAACTTGGGTAAGAGACTTGTTCCTACTGACACATTATGCAAGAGGAAATATTTATAAATGAATTGATTACTCATCCATTAAGTTTACATTTTGATAACTAAAAAGAATACTAAGTTTTTTTTTCAGGTCAAAGACCTATTCATAGTCAAACACCCCTGTCTCTCTGTCATTGTACACAGTAAAACATGGTAATGAAGACACTGACAAACTGCACAAATTAATACTATGTACCAAAGACTTTCGCTAAATTGGTAAAGTGGTTTCTCTTATGATTACTAATAGAAGCTGTGAATTTAGTGTTTGCAGTGGGTACCTGAATATATTCCTATATATGAAATAAAGTGCAAGGGTTTTTGGGAGGCAAAGGAAATCTTGACATTCACAGAAAGGTGGTACTAGAAATCAAAGTTGGAGAGTCACTGAAGTTGGTGGAAAATCAATATTAGGGATAAGGAGTATGATTAAGGCTGTCACTATTTTAGATGCCTAAAGTGGGACACTTCTCATTAAATCATGAAATTTTGCAGGATAAACCATACCTTTAACCAATACAAACTGCATTTTTATCGGTTATTTCCAAACTAGAAAGTCTCTATTTTTAAATCTCTTATTTCTACTGTTCAGTATAAAAATCAAGTTAAGATACACAAGCATGATTTTTTGAGATATTTAGAGAAGACTTAGAACTTTTTTCCCAAAAATATTAGAGAATTTGCCATTTTTCTTATTTTCTTCACAAGACACAACTAACAAATCAAGACGTCCCTGGGAAAATCATGAGACATTTAAACCAAAAGTGGAATAGTGGGATGGTGCAATCACAGTAAAAGCAGAAATGGTGGGATAAAGCAACAATGCTGGGAGGAATTGGGGTAGTGCTTGTTCCAACAAGGTAAACCCATGCATTCAGACAGAACAAATGCTTGGGGTTGTGGAGGTAGAGTAACTGTACTAGCAGATGGAATACTACAAAAGAAAAGGTCTAATAATCAGAAAGTGATATATAATGCAAGCAAAGTGCATAAAGGTTGTATAGCATGCTGGACTGAGAGGGAGTAGTACTGGGGTCAAAAGGAATGCAGCTAGACTGGGGGAAAGAAGAAATCTTCTAAAGAATTCTTTTCTGGTTATATAAATAGCAAAACTACCACATATGGATAGCATTGTGCAGGTGTTGAAAGGCAGAAATTGTGGCATGTTAGTAATTATGCACAGACCTGAAATCAGAAATGGGTACTAGATGCAGCTGAAGACTATGAAAAGGTATGATGGGAGAGGAAGGACATCACAAGACAGTGTGTGTGTGTGTGTGTGTGTGTGTGTGTGTGCGCACACGCTGGTTCCTCATTCCTCTTCTACCTCGTCCTCTGATATGTGGGTGTCAGAATGTAATTTTTCAGTGGGTTGCATTTTGTCAGAATCCATACTGTAAATACTAACCAGCAATTCCCACTCATATTACCAACTTGCAGTTGTAGTTACAAAATAAAACACAGTGACATAATCTATTAAATGCAAATGTTCTTGAGGGGGTTATATGCTCCCCTCACATCCTCTCTCAATCTTCAACTATAACAACTCTTGAGTCCTCATAACTTGGAGAAACAAAGGTTTTGTTTTAAAACTCTTCTTACTCACCTTAACCCCAAACTGGAGCAGCCTTAGACTTGGCATATTTACAACTTCTTACAAAACTGAGCACACAAGGTGGCCCTTCTGCAAAAACACATCTTTAAAGAACATATATATTATTTCAATATATTTAATCTCACTGTATGCTGCTTTTGACAGACTGCAAAATTTGTTGCTCATTAAAAGTATTTTAAGGGTTGATGAACCAAAACTCAACATATGTTTTACAAGTGTGTGCATATACACATGTATGTGTGTGCACGTGCGCACATGTGCTAAATAGAGTGATTTTGTGAATCTGCTGTGGCAAGCAGGTTGCTAAGAGTAGAAAAAACAAGGGAGATACACAAGGATAATTTTCTAACCCATATATGCTGCACTCTTCTTTTACTCACATTAAGCCACCTGAATTACAAAAATAAATTAGCACTAACTGACAGATGAACAAGAAGCTGGCAAATAAACATGAGACTATCCCAATCAAATGAAGAAAATCTGTAACGAGTGAACAGAGGCATGACTAATAGATGCAGTCTTGATTAAATGATCTTTATTCATTACATTTAATAGCATTTGGCAAACAGTGTCTAAACAGAATGGGTGTGATAATACAGTGCATTACCTGGAATTTGTTTCAGGTTATCATGTGATGAGTTATTGAAAGTACTGTTGAAAAAGCAGAGGCACCATACCAGTGTAATTTGTTATCTGCATAGTATACAGAATGAGATTTCTACTGGTGAGTGAATGTCACAAAAGACAGGTGGAGAAATTATAACTGTGTGAATCCACAGACGATGCAGCCAGAAAGATAGTGTCTCTGGGATTCAAGCAAAGTGACTTGAAGAAATATAGGACAAGCATGACTGAGCGTCAAGTGTTGATTGCATTACCAGTAGCTACCAATGTCATACTTCTGCTACCTAAGCTCTATGACAGTGCATCTCTACAGCGATCATAGTTATATTTTTCTGTAACCTCTTTTCAAATTTGGGAGCAGTAGATGTCATAACATTTGTAATAATTATATTTCCAGTGAAACATGCCTCGAGACATGTCTAAATCGAATACTGCCATTAACATCTTTGCTTTCTAGCAACCTGAAGTCTTTTAAAAATAAAAAGTAATGTCTTCAAAACTGTATTTTATACTAGCAATCATCCTGATTTGCATACAAAGTCATTAACTCCTAGCTAATTAATCTCATCCGCAGCTGTGAATTAAAATAGATGTCCCTCATTAACTTACATGATGCATCTTACTGATACCTGCTCAACTCATTTGCATTCCAATGATTTCCCATTAGTCCTCCTAGATTTATGACAAGGAAAGCTGCCAATCAGCGATCTGCATATGAAAATATGTCCCATTTAGAAGTAAATAGATTTCAGAAAGGTTAGACTACTGGTTCTGTTATTTCAGGACAAATAAACTTTTTACTTTAATATTTGTTTTACTAGCAGCTGACAATGCTGTTTTAATCAGGTTCCCACTAAGGGTTGCATATTTATAAGCAACAGCACAATAACATTAAGCCTGATGTGGAGATAAGATTCCGTTCTTTAAATGAGCACGAGACATGAATATCCAACACGGAATGAATGAACTAGTTTACATTTAAGCAGCAGGATGGTTTAAAGGATGTGAAAAGCATCGGAGTTTCAAGACAGTTACTAAAGGGTAAAGTAGCCTGCCTGAAATGACAAAGACAGTTTAACACAGTTTGTCTCTCTTCTACTCAAATAGCTTGAGCTAGCCCAAATCTGCTTTAAAGTTTTGTTTGCAGTCTGTTTTCTGCACTACTGTATGTGTGCCACTCTCAACTGTTTTCCAACTAGTGCCACTTAAAATGCTGTGATTATTTTACCATTATTCACAGCAGTTTGCTATTTCTACTTATAGGAGGTAGCTGATGTTCTGAAAAAGTCAGCAATGGGAGATGGGCAGAAGAACTTCATATTACTATAGGCATATCAAAATAGAAATTCTTGAAAACTAGTAATCGAGCCTGGTAAATCACACAATGCAGCTAGAACAGGTACTGTAACTATGGTAATTTTAAAGAACCATAGCATTTACTGGGCTATGGGATGCATGACTGAATGGTATTCAGGTGAATGTCATTTCCTGAGCAAAATGACATTTGTCAAAACGAGGGAGGGAGAGAGAGAGAAGCAAAAACAAAAGTCCTTTCTTAGAATTGTAGTAGAACTTTTCATCTCAAACTTAGAGTGAAGTTCAGGGTCTCATATCTTAGGGAAAAGTAAAACTTACCTTGCAGCAAATGCTGATTTGCTGAGTTTCATTTAAGAAGCATTTACTGAAAAACATTTATTGCATATCATACCAAACTACACTGCCTTTTATTCCTGAGAAGTGGTAGGAAATTCTTAAGACTTTATATATGCATACTGAGGAATTAATGGTAATCCACTGCTACAAGTAAGGTTCCCAATTATGTTCAAGGTGACCACTGACATCATCATCTTACTGACCTTACACTTCAGTCTCTTATAAACATGATGTACATGTCAAAGGTCAACATCCTTCTCTTTAGAAATGTGCATATGGGACAGAACTTCCAAACAACAAGACTACACTTACTAGATGTATAAAAAAATCCTTGTTCCAAGGAAGTAATGAGTGAAGCAAATATGCAAACACTATGAAACTTTAACCCTACTTTGTACCCTTTGTAAGCTGTAGCCTTCAAGTGTAGAAATATGTTACTAAAGTTCATTGTATAGAATCACTCACCAGCTGTTGTATCAATGCCAGTGCCTTTGATCCATGGCAGTAAAGTTTTGCTTCTGTGATTGTAAGCTTTTACATGTTGGTTGCAGCAAGAACCAACAGTGATTACACTTCATACTACTATACGCTGTCCACTACTCCTGACCCCCACCTTGCATCTCTAGAGAGCAGAACATATATGCCCTCTCTAAGGCCAAAAACACAGCATCTATGGGACCTGATAACATCCCATGCTGTCTCCTACATGGGCTCCAACAAGAACTAGCAACACCATTGGATACTCTTTTCAATCATAATCTAAGCACTTGCTTCATCCCAGCTGAATGGAAAACGGACATCATTATCCCCTTGCACAAAGGTGGTACTTCCACTAACCCTGGGAACTATAGACTTATTTGCCTAGCTAGCCTTATCTGCAAAGCCATGGAGCGAATCATCATGGACCTTATCAACAAAGATATAGGTAATCTCCAAACCCTTAACCCTACTCAGTTTGGATTTGTCAAAGGGAGATCATGCCTGTTAAACCTGGTGGACTTCTTTGAGACAGTCACCAGAGCCCTGGATGATATGAAAACTGTGCATACAGTCTATCTGGACTTGGTTAAGGCTTTTGACATTATTACCCACTGAGGTATTATTGACAAACTCACCCAGCTAGGTATCAACCCTTATATCATTAGGTGGGTCACTAATTGGCTCACCAATAGAACCCATACAGTCAAAGTAGGGGAATCCACCTTCAACAGCAGACCCATAACCACTGGCATTCCACAGGGATCAGTCCTGGGACCTCTGCTGTTCAGAATAGTAGAAAAGTATAAGCAAAAACTAAAGATCTGTGGCTGACAAAGTTTGCTGACAGCTGCAAACTGGAAGTGGTCATAGAATCCCCAAATTATGTCATTATCCTAGAAGAGGGTCTTAAGAAAACAAATGATTGGTGCTAAAGTCACAGCCTTAAACTCAATGCAAAAAAACATATCATCATCCCTATCAGTAAGAGCAATGTTCTGGCAAACTACCACATCAACAGAAACACCCTAAGCATGCACTCAGTTGGTTCTGAAGAAGTCTATATGTCATAGATGAAAGCGCTCAACGTTTATTTTAAATTTGTTTTATTAAAAGTACACTTTCTGCTACCTTGTTGGACTGCTATGTGAATTGAACCAGTGGTGACACTTTATTATTTTTTGTGAAGCACTCTACTATCGGTGCGCATACTGCCTTACTGGAACTGAATTTGTTTCTCGAGTATTCAGTTGGCTGTTTCAGGTACTGTTTGGACATGCACTCAGTTGTGACAGACCTGGGCACACAGGTTGACAGCAACTTTACCTTTGATCATCATGTCTCCACAGTGGTAAGAAGGGCATTTCATATTGTTTGTCTCATAAGTAAGGGCATTACCTCCAGAAAAAATAAGTTATAACCTCCCTGTACTCTTCCCTCATCAGGCCAGTAATTGAGTACAATGCCCCTATTGGTATATATCTTTCCAAGCACCTGCAGCAATTGGAGAGACCACAAAGGTTCCTCACAAGAGAAATTCAAGGTATTCAACATCTGTCCTATGTGAATCGACTGAAATCACTGTCACTTCACTCCCTTTCATATGAACTACTCAGAGGCAATCTCTGCCTTCCATATAAGGTGATCTCTAACTCTGCTTTACTGGAATTGCTGCGTATCTGTAGGTCCAATGGCTCACGGGTTACTCACTCTAAAGACCTTAACCTGGTATATGACATTAACAGAACCTGCTGGAGGGAGAGATTTATCTCCTAGAGGTTACCACACCTGTGGAACAGACTCCCAATTCATGTAAAGCAGAGCACCTCTTTGGCCCTCTTCAAGTGCAATCTGGATGACTGGATGGGTAACTGTAAATTCACCTTGGAGGTTCCGCCTGTCTCTCTCTTGGACAGGGACAATAGGTGCTGATCATGGAAACAAGGGTAGAACTTCACTAGTCTTGGAAGGGCCCCTAGGGCCATTAGCCTTGTAACTTCCTATGATACTGACTTGCAACAATCCACAACAACATTATGCAGGGTGTCTGAAAGAAGGTTGAAGTAATGTTGTTACAATTATAATTGTTGCTACACAAAGTACACCTGTAAAGCAAGTGAGGAAAGTGGATACTAGCAGCTTGGCAGTTGCAAATCAGGCTTGATTGCAAAACATTACTGACTGACTTTAATATAGCCCATTGCTACAGTGGATCTGCCCTGTTTACCCCCCCCCTCAAAGTTTGACTTGCTGGTCTACTAGAGATTTCCGCTTTCCACATGATGGTGCATCCTCTGAGTTGGTAAAGATTAGTAGTGGGAGTATAGGGGGATACAGTCCCCCACACCAGGTGTTTGTTGTACCCCCTCCCCAGCAAAAACTGTTTTTTTCTTTTCTATTTCAGAAAGCTATTTGCATTCCTGGGGTATCACTCAATTTTGTTCTTCTATTGAGAGTTGGTCACAAATGAGTTGGTATCTTGTAAGGGAGCCCTGAGCACAATAGTTATTAAAGATCTTTAGTGACAGTAATAACAAAATAGTCTCAATTTAGAAGGCAGTAATGGAATAACTTCGCATTTTTTAAAGAAAGAGCAGTTCATCCAACACTGATATGTTTCCCTTTGTAACTGTTAATGAGGTAACATAGCATGACAATACAAAGTCAGGGTAATAAGCATAAAAATCTGTGTAGAGACATTTGGCATTTGCTATTGTAAAATTCTTTACTGCTAAAACTGTCTGCTTTAAAAAAATCTCTTTCCTGTTGCATTTCCACCCCACTGTGAATCAACTTTTCAAACCATTCCCATCTATCTTATGCAAATCTACGATTCATTATCCGGGCCCTCTTTCTATATTCATCTTCTTTCCCTTTATTCAGTATGACTAAAGCTTATTGTGTTCCTAGGTGTCTTGATCTCTCCCTCTCTCGTCTTCCTTTTCATTTATGTCACATCCTTCTTCTAAGGCAATCCTTAATTTCCCAAGTCTGTTCTTCCCACACTATTGTATTCTATTTATATTTAATTTTCTCTGCTTTCTTCCTCACATCCATTTATTTCTTTTGCGATCTCTAGATTCCTAAGTCTGCAGTCCTGACCTTCCTGTCTTCCCCTTCTACTGTTCTGTCATACTCGCTACCTCCTTTTCTTATACCCATTTTCATTATCTGATATTTAGTTTATTTACTGACCATTGATTATCAGCAAAGTCCGACTGGGTAGGAGCTCAATTTCAACTGAGACATGGGGGAAAAAAAGCTCTAAAGCATTACAAAACATTTTAACAACAATAATTTTACGGTCTCTAAAACTAATACAAAAACAACTGTGGTTTAAATAATTGTAACAAATTAGACATATCTATTTTAACCAATGTTTTCATATTACAAGTTACATGATAATGATTTAATAGTTAGAGACATTTTAGCCAGTTTATAGAGAAATTAAAGGTATGTTATTATAATACAAACAGGAATTACAATACAAAGTGAGTAAAGTAGACTTATGGTATATTTACAAAGAAAGCCAAAGTAAGGAAGTGAGCGAAGAAGGAAGAGTAAGGAGATGTAAAGTAAGAATTTGTATTTGTTCACATTTAGGGATATAGTTTATCCTGGTGTTAATCAAGAACAAAGCCAGCTTTTGGCTAGAAGTCTTTCAGAATGATTTTGAAGTATGGGAAGGAGATACCCTAATTTCCAAAATTTGCTCTTTCCACCTTCATTTTTTCACCACTTTTTTCCTTATATACTTCCTACCTCTGTGTTTTTCATAACATTTATGGACACAACATTAGTAAAGGTGTTTCTGTCCTGCTTATGGCAAATTAAATCTGCTCCATCAAACAAGTACATCTTACTTATAAATGACATCTGTGCTGGCTGCATGGCATAGAGGAATGGAGCCCAACTGTGACCCAGACTACTTGGGCTTGACTGATATCCTGGGCACTGGACATACTTCTCAACTACTTAGAGCAAGAAATCTGGACAAAGCCATAATTACAAGTGGGACAAAGGCTGAAAAATAGGGAAAATTT
The DNA here is from genome assembly GCF_019279795.1 of Protopterus annectens. Classification (NCBI taxonomy): domain Eukaryota; kingdom Metazoa; phylum Chordata; order Ceratodontiformes; family Protopteridae; genus Protopterus; species Protopterus annectens. Next base: position 506,238,445 of record NC_056748.1, read on the forward strand.
TTAAACATTGCTCTTACAAACTTAGAAAGTTGACAGAATAATAAAGTTTGCGTTAGCATGAATTTTCTGAAGGGTAGAAAGCCTGAAACTCAAATGTCTCTCATTATTTTCTAACTTCAGTCTTAAATGATTTGCCATTAATTTGACAGAAAACCACAATATTATAAAAACAACCAAAAATATGAGGCAAAAATCTGGACAGTTGAGAGGTATGGACTGGAAGAGTCACTTAGATGGAAAGTGGAATACAGATGGAATTCTGGCACAGTGGTGCAGCGGTTAAAGTTGTCGACTCACAGCAAGTGGTTCTCCGGTTTGATTCTCAGCCGGGGCGCCTTCTGTGTGGAGTTTGCATGTTCTCCCTGCATTCCCGTGGGTTTCTTCCAGGTAATCCGGTTTCCTCCCACATTCTAAAGACATGCATCTGGAGCATTTCTCCCCGGGCCTCTGCTGAAAATAGGCTCTATCCGTGTCAGAAGTTCCCAGTCAACAAATGTTAAATAAATTAATTAAATAAAATAAAATGCCTGCTTACTGATTCCAGGGAGAGGTTAAAATGCATTTTGCAATGAACATCACCTGATAATGCATCTTTAGGGGAGACTAGAGGCAAATGTTGCAATGCATGTCAACTCTGGTAGCACATATGCAGCACATCAGTGTTTTACTAAAACACATATTGAGAATTCCCTGATAGCTGTCTCAATGAAGCCCATACACTGAGTTGGAAAGAAAGGGCTACAATAGCTGAACATCTGGTTGGCAGGAAGCATGGCCCCCAAAAGGTATTTATAATGGCCATCTGGTACAATAAATAGCCTCTGTCCCAACTCCGGCCATTGATTTCCTGATCCTTACCAAGTAGAACAAGTATGTTTGCTGCTGTCACACTTGTATTCCTTTGTTAACCATAGTTTTGAACTTGAATGTCTATTCAAAGTATAATATATGGATTAGATTGTTACTTTTACATTTGCTTAGATCATGTATTAGGCATGGCATGCTAAGACTGAAGGACAACTGCGACTTTAAAATGTTGTATACGTGAATTCCTTCAACTTTTGTTTAATTACTGTCTGCACAAAGATATGATTTCTTCACTGATTTAATGCTGCTTGTATATTTCTGTGTGTACACTAATTTTTGTGCATGTAGAAATTATATTTATTTTGATGGAAAAGGGTTACATGTTTTAAATCTGCACTACTGGCCACAATAGTGTAACACCACATGATTACAAAATCTGACCCAGTGCCACCAAAAAAGTGAGCCACCATGTGTATGGTCTCAGGAGTCATACCACTGGCATCAAACAAATTAAAATATATTACTGTAAACAACTAGGAAAGTTAAGCTTGACCATAAGACTGTATAAGAGATATGCACTTTTGCATTGATCTAAGGGCTAACACAATCCACAACTAAACAGATTCCACACACAACCACAGAGCAAAATTACAAGCTCTGGTTTCCCAGGCCCCTTTTCTAGTTCTCTCTAAAATTAATGCCTTACAGTACTAGCACATCCACAATTACAATCTGAAGAAACTGTCATATTTGCATATCTACAGCTATTATAATTTGAATAAACTATTTCAGTCTCACAAACACAATTTCCATGGAAGTATAGGAACCAATACTACATCCTCCTTTCTCCTTGCCCAAGGTAGTTCACTGCCACCATTTTACAACCAACTCTGGAAAGCTCCAATTTCTATTCCATTTTTAAAATATAAACCACCCGAAATGTGACACAAACTGATGGTACTTTAAAGCACAGTGGTATGTCTCAATCAGAGACAGATGCCAGCTGGACACCAGGCAGCATTAAATACTTTATACCAATTAATAAATAAATATATAATCAGCCACAGGTTTTAAAACTGAATAAATCACATTTATTCAAATAGTTATTCTTTATTGGAAATAAGTTGAACACTGGAGTTTAAAAGTTAAATATCCGAGAAATTGACAACTACATGTGGAAACATAAAAAAATAATAAGTTTAAACAGGTAGCTTGCACAAAAGAAAAAAAAAATCTATTTATCCAGATAAATAGTTTTAAGAGAACACCAGCTAGAAGATGAATCTGTCTTTTTAAATTTCTCCAAGTCTTTTGGTCTTCTAATACCATGACGGGAATGGACCCCATTCCTAAATCAAAGTACGATTAAAATTCATGAAATTAGTATTGTTTCAATCTTTCATGTGAGCCAGAAGTGCTCTTTGCAGCACCTGTAATGTGCCCAGTAATTACTTCTCCTGCAATTCATATGGAGTTAAATGTATTGGTAACTTATTTAAGTACAACTGTAAATTCGTTTTTATAAGAGCTACTGCTCCTACTACTATTGGAACTGTCTGGGTATCCTTCTTCCATACTGCCCTAATTTCTGCTTACAAATTATGGTACTTTATGACTGTCCTGCATGCACTATCAGAATTTTAAAAGATAAGAAACAAAGCATACAATCTCTTAAATGTCCCTCAAAAAGCTGATTTCCTCAAAGTCATGGATTACATTCAATATATAATGATTATTATAGCAAGACTTACCTCAGAAAATATAGATTAGTTGACATTCAGTTATTCTGTCAAATGTCCATGTTAATAATACCATAATTAAGAGTCTCTGATTTAAGGCCTTATTGCATGATTCTGATAGTAAGAGGTTGATAACCAGAAAAAACATAAATAAATGTATGCTTACAGATTTAGGAAACAGTGTCCTCCCACTCCCTACAGCTGACCATCAGCTATGAGCAGCTTCTGTCCTCATTCATAGGGTCTCCGCTGGGCTTTACCCCAATCCCACACACATCCAGGGCCAGTGAGGAGATCAAGGATGCTGGTGCAGCATCATACTGCTTCGGGAGAGTGAGTATCCCCTATCTCACCCCCCATGGCAGTAGCCTTGACCACTCTGTCATAGCTTTCTTCAGGACATGCACGATCTCTTCTGTACATACATATTCTCCCAGCCATACAGCATGTATCTTACAGTGTGGAGCCCATCTGGATCTTCATGCTGCGATTGCAGTAACCCAGGCAACCTTCCCTCCCCCAGAATGGGGAGACCAGCATCAGCTGCTCACTCCCACCCTCCCCCCACCCCTTTCAGCCAGCACTCATGCCACTAGTTGAATACAGTTAGTCTGGGATATAGGCAAGACTTTATCCCTTTGTGCCATGGGGCTAGGCCCATTTGGGAAACAAAGGAAGCCAAAGCAAACAATAAATAAACAAAAGAAAATGTTGTCTAGGTTACTTATTCCTTGCTGGTCTAGACCCTAAAAGTTTAACTTAATCATGTTTCTTAATCGTGTTTCTGTACAATTCCATGATGTTTTTCAGAAAAACAAAACTAAATCCATCCCTAGTAATGTGTGTGTGCCTTCCACTCCTATAAGAAAGTTATTTTGCAAATTCAGTGACAGCTTAGAGTCTCCCCATAGAAGATCAGAACCGTACTTTTTAACACATTTTGCATATATGCGTAAATAAATAAATATTTGCAAGTTTTCATGCTACTAAAATTGAAGGTTCAATCCAAAACTTATGTTTCACATCAATATAGCAGTAGTACTTGCAAACCAAGAAGTTGATATACAATCCCACAAATTTGTACTGTGTCTTTTTGTTTGCAAATCTTGCATATCTTGACCTTTTTTCCCTGAGCCTCCCCACTGTACACAGATTATGTCTGGTGGATGGCCCTTGCGGCCAACAGTAAAAAAACAAAAAAATGAATAGGCTGCATTAGGCAGCATAATCTAATTTAACAAATTTAGTATATGCAACTGGCATATCTAAAAATAAATTAAAATTCTCCCTACTGAGAATGAAATTGGCATTAAACAGTAAAAGCAATCTGGTAGTTCTTAGCAATTAGTTCACATGCACATGCCTTATAAAGTAAAAGCAAATGGCAATCATTTCATCACAGACTTTCTGTGCTTGTTAACTGTCTTTTTATGATAAAATAGAAAATGTCATGTTCTTATACAACAGATATAAAGTGAAACAAACTAATGAAGTTGCTCCTCCTTTTTAAAAGGATATGCAAATTCAGCTTTAAAATGAATGCATGGTAAGCCAGGCAAACTCAGGTGTGGCACACTTACTATTATCTCAATTTACAGGAGAGAAATTTCTCTGCAGTTAGCCTAAATGTGTTAACTAGCATGATAGGCTGAACCCTTGATTTTAAGCTACAGTTTAGATCACAGGCAAGAAAAAAATATATTGGGTACATTAAAAATGCAACAGTACAGCAAGCATTACAACACATGGAGTACAAAAACATTAAGCTGCATGTGATATACATGATATCTTTTTAAGGCTGAATAGCTGATCCATCTCAAAGAATGTATGGATGAAGCAAGCAAACACACACACTGCATTATCTGTGCTGTGCTTTTTCATTTGTAACATCCGTGGACCTTACCAAAGCACTTCAAATAATCACACTTAAGTGTTCTAAAAAAACACATTCAGCTAAACGTTAATACTTACGTGGTTTAACAGAGAATAAGTAGCTAAGTGGCAGAATACTGAAAAAAAAACAGGTTACCCATTCTAGCCTAATGAAATTCCCAATGGTGCCCCCCCCCCCCCGCAATGATTTGTGCTAGGATCACTCCTTTGTTTTTCAAATCTAATAGAAGAAGAAAAAAAATATATATATATATATATATATATATATATATTGTGTGTGTGTGTGTATGAATAAACACAAATACAATTCACAAAATACACTGATGAATATGAATACAAACTAGTAAATATTTTCACCTCCACAGAGGATACAGAAAGTGATGGAGAATAAATACCCAGTGGAAAAAACATCATCAGGATTAATGGCATCAAATGCAGCGTCTATCTTTGGGAAAAAAAGATATACGTTTTGAATGCAAAATTAATGAGAAGATACTACAAAAAGATGCCAACAAAATTAAAGGTTTAACAATCAGTGTCAACAATAAAATAAGTTCTGAATGTGTATTGTAACAAAAGACAAAATCTACTCTGTAGCATGGCGGATTTATCCAGAAGCTAAAAGGGTTGAATTATCTCTTTGATTAGGCAAAAAAATGACTATAATGCTGCTTTCTAAAAATAAAATATGCCATTTAAAACAGCTTTGAAAAGTTCAGCTGTTCTGAAAAAAAAGTAGGCTGGAAATGCACCGTATTCTATCAATTTACAGGAAATAGATTTTAACTGTATCTCTCTCTATATATATAAATATATATATCTATATATATATATCTATATATATATATATATATCTGTTTGTCTATGTCTATCGACAGATATACACACACACACACACACATATATATATATATATATATATACATACATATACACATATATGTCTAAAGTGTAGAATGTCAAAATAATCAACTAATAGAGAAGTCACAGTACTTTCATCAAATGATTAACTATATTAAAGTTAAACATTTGTGCAATGAGAATATAGAATCTGGCTGTGTTAAACAGAAGATTGTGCTGGACTTCTTATTGGTAGGGGTTAGGTACATAGTATTAACACTAAAGAGAGGGTTATGAGTCAGTAAGTGGTCTCTGTATTACATACCTGCTCTCTGAGTTTAGTTCATTTCAGTAAAGTTGTCTTATGATCTACTCATTCGGCCATCTTCAGTATGTATGTACTTAACTGTTTGCTTATACTACAGGTATCCCAGAGTCTTTTGAGAGGAGACTCTTGCTGAACATATAAAGTCATTTCTCATCCATCTCTAATAAGAAATCTGTGCTTAGGATGTACAATCCAAGAACTTGAAAACTGTTGCCAATAATAAATAATGGACGCATCTAACAGATTCATTAATTAATTTCAGAGACTTTGGAAGTGGTAAGGTCTTTACTTATGATATTCAAAAACAGCAATGATAAATATACAGGCACTAAGAAGTATCAACCCAGAAAAACTAATATGTCTCAGAGTGTGCCCTTTCTTTGGAACAGGCTTCCAATTCATATTAAACAGAGCCCTTTACTGGCATCTTCAAATGCAGTTTGGATCAGTGGATGTGGAATCTCAAATTCACACCTAAGGTAGTGCCTATGTCCCCTATGGACAGGGGCAATCTGTAAAATATTTGATACATAGGCACAAATCCATGCCATCCTCCTTCCCCCAAGGGCCATATATTGGGTAAAATTGAATTGTATGGGCTGTTAAGCCATTAGCCGAGTAATCTCCTATGAAGCCTATAATGGCAATTGAGTTTCTGAAGAGCCAGATGGCCATAACCATATCATCAAAAGGTTATCAAACTGTCATACAAAAAGCAGTACAGCCAGTAACATAGAATGTGTAAAAACAAGACCATAGGCATTGCTGAGACCTGTAGACAGTGCTGCAATCTGGGAGAGGATAGATTTGTACCCAATCAAAACCTCATTATGCGCAGTAGCCTATGAGACAGACTAGCACATCTTAGGGAGAGGGCCTCCACTTACTCACATTTTCCCAATTTGGCTGTAGTATGATCATTGTATTGCTTTTCTGTTTCCTGAGTGTCAGGAGATGATACAGCCCTCATGAGCCATACAGTACTTTCACCTGAAGAGAGAGTCCCCCCTCCCAACACCACATGCAACAATGGAAAGATTCAGGACATGTTCCACGAATGCTGCTGGTGCAGAGGAAAGACATACCTAAGTGTTATTGGAAAGGACTGAAGCCAATAGATGCTCACCTCAACATAAAGCCAAGCCATAACCTACAGCAGAAAAAGAACATATGAATGTTGTATCCTAATTAAAAAGACATAGTAAGCTCCTAACATAATCAAGAGAGGGTCTTGTTGGGAAGAAAAATGAATGGTGTAGAAATTAAAATTAAGATAATAGCTAGGGTGAAGAAGTGAAATAAGTAATCGCAGAGTTGGAATGTAGGTGGTAAAAACTGATAGCAAAATTATTGGAAGGGGAATGGGATAAAAACTTATATTTACATCTTTTAGATTATACCCTGTGGTTGTGAAAGTTGTCTTATTTTGATAAGATAACTTTCAATGTAAAAGAAAATCAGAAAAACAAATGCTGATGTAAAAATTTCCTGCATCCACCTTTTAATTTTGTGTTATGATCTCACAGTTAAATGCCCCAGAGACAGATCTCTCTCTCACACACACACACACACACACACACAGAATTTTGCTTTCATACAAGACACTTTTAAACTCACCACAATCTAGCAGAGAGAAACTTCAGACAATAAATTTATTGAAGAAAGTATATTTACTGGGGTTTGATATCAGAAATTATTACCCCATCAGCATCCATGTGACATCAGCAGTTTTAGCAGCCTCTTTAGTGGATGAATAACAGGATTAGTAAAAAACAAAATGGATGCAGAACTGCCGATTAAGGAATATCCCCAAAGTTTCACATCTGATGTGTTACTGCTTCTAAAATCTTTCTGACAACAATTTGAAATGCTGGACCTACTAGAGTGAATCCTGAAACATGGAGACTGAATAGCCATAAAAACAGACTTGCATATACTAAGACCAAGATAACTGAAAAATGCTTTGTGATTACTCTTAGCTTTGGAAGCTATTTTTACGTCAAAGTATCCATTCAGAGACTTAACTATTTCCCTGATTCACTTGTTTAGACTAATGAGGTGCTTTTTTCTTTGTTGTGCACATTCCGTCTTGTGTCTTGACAGAATTTTCTTTTTTTTTGTTGTACAGACTATTAATTCCAGAAGTCCACCAGGGTGGCTTGTTTTTGCAGTTCGACCTGGGTTTATTTTGTTCGGATGCTGCTGTTTCTATGCAGTTATTTATGTGGTCATACAGGGCTCTTCTGTACACCTCTGCATGTGTTTCTATGCTTTCTGGATTTGGGGGAGCTATGCTGTCCCTTAATAGGGGGTAATTTACCTAAGAGAAGTTCTTAAAGTTTTTGAAGTTAGATAGGGGGACTTTATTTACCTTTATTTCAATGGAGACTGCTTTGCGATCTGATCTTACCAGTAAGGGCATCACCCGGGTGTGTGTGTGTGTGGGGGGTTCAGCACTCTCCCATATTTGTGAGTACCAGATCTAGGATATCTGTTCCCACAGTGGGGGTTCAGACTGGCTGTTCCAGAGCATTTAAATTTACAAAGTCAAGAAATCTTTGGCCCTGCATGTTAGTGGTCGTGTATGCCTCCCAATTAATGTGGGTGGGGTGGTTGAAATCACTGATGAGTATAGTACTGGGCTACATGGTGAATGATTCTAGTAACTTTACATATGGTAGTTGGGTTTCTTGGTTCATGGTGGGGAAGCTGAAGCTAGCAGGAATATGGTAATGGATTTTTACCCATGGTTAGTTGGAGTAGCTGAAGCATGCTGTAATGTTTGACCAGCCTTGAAGTGTGCTTTTCCTTTATGTGGATAGCTACACCTCAGCAGTTTGCTCTTTCATGCTCAGTGGGTGGTCAGAATGTATGAAGGCATTATAGCCATGTACTGCCAGAGTACTTTCCATGACTTTGAAACATGTTTCAATAACTGCACAGATGTCAGCATTCTTCAGCGTGAAGAGAGCTTCCAGGGGGTGCAGTTGTCCTGAGTAGCTTTCGTTATGCTGGAAGGTTTGTCTGTTTGGCAATGCCTAATAAAGGCCTTATAGTGGTGGATAATGCTTTCTCCAATATCCAAAGCCTAGATGTCAGAGGTGAAGACTATCCTTGGCAAAGCAGAGTGGCCTGTCAACCATGTCCTCCCAGGCTGACAAAGTGCTGTACCCCTTGGAAATGACACCAGTAGCTAAGCCAATTGTAAAAGTTGATCATTTTCTGGTGGTATTGTGGCATTATCCTTGGAGAAGATAGATTGCTGCTCAGTGTTAGGCTCATACCTGCCTGTGACACATATTCTGAGAGCTCAACCATGTCTCTCTTCATATAGTCCAAGTAGGTATATCTCAGGTCATTCACATCCACATGGACTATGACTAAGTCATATTGGTACTTTGGGGTAAGTGACCTGAGTGCTAATGTGATGTGGCAAAACCTGGCTCCTGAAAGGCAACTAATTGTAACCGTCTCCTTACCCAGCCTGGTAAGAGTGACATCAGTGTGTCTCACAATGGAGTCTCCTATGACCAGAATATTAGGTTGGGGAGTGTTTCACCTTGTGGGCTTGGCAGCTGAGGCACAATGAGATGTGGCTTTATGTGTTGTGATGGGAATTGTCTTGTTTGTGTGCATGCAGAGTTTCTGAGGTCTGTGCCTGAGAGGCTTTTGAGGTTTGGGTAAGTTATGTGTGAACACCTCCATGTATGTCGGTGTGTGTGTGTGTGTGTGTGTGTGTGTGTGTGTGTGTGTGTGTGTGTGTGGCCATTTGTAGGCGCAGTGAGTGATATGTGTGTGTTGCTCACAACCTGTTTGTTGCTTTGTGTGTCTGTATGTCAGAGTCTAGCCCCAATGTCAATGTGCAACTACATCTCTCGCACACTGCATTTGTCTGTTCAAAAATTAAATAATTGTCAGTGTACATAAGTCAATAGTTACATTGCCTCAAGATGCCCATGTCCACCAAGCTGGATGCAGAGATAGAAGGAAAGTGCCCATCCATGGTGGCAGATCCTAATGTGTACTTGAAAGGATGGGAGAGGAGGGTTTTTGTAACTGGATGAGGGAAGGGTGCATACTTGGTGTAATCTGCAGCTAAGCTAACCAGTGATGCTGCCCATTGCCAAAGCAGATTTTCTTTGAGCAGCAATAGTCCTGGGTGCTATAATAAGGTAAGGTAGACCTAAATAGTCCTAACTAAATATGTAAATGTGGCTCATCACACAACCTAGCTGCCCAAGGAGTAACATAGGACTGAGGTCAAGTTCTGAGGATTTTTATATGGAAATTTCAACTTCTGGTGATTGTGTGTGGGTCTATATTCTATTTTCGAAGTCTGAAAACTTCGAATCTCATATGACTGACTCCATATGAGCGAAGTTTTCAAACATTGAACATAATATATAAACAAACTACTTGAATGCTCTATGCACCCCACACACCTCCGCTACTTAAATATACCAACTCTGAGATTGCACTACATTGAAGTGAAGGAAAATATTCCTTATGGCAATCTCTGTTGAAATGTTCGATGTTTGAAAACTTCGCTCATATGATGTCGATCATATGAGATTCAAAGTTTTCAAACTTTGAACTTATAATATAGACCATTTGTGTGTATATAAGGCACCGGTAATTGCCACTGTGCAAACATCAGCCTCTTACAAATGCAAGGCTTATATACAATCAGAAAAAAGCAAGTTTAACACTAACTATACCCTAAGGCTAATCAGGCACACAATGAGCTTTCCACTGGCACTTCCCAGCTCAGATATGTGAAATCAGCCCTCTCCTGACAGAAGACCACAGACTTTGACACTCAATGCAAAATGATTATTTTGGAGAACAAGTGTTAAGGAGCATCAAGTAGATGCCTAATACTAACTAAAAAACACTAGATACAATGTATTTCACAGTGCAGAACAGCAGCCCTTACAGAGGTTTGAAAATGCAACTTTAAACTTTAAAGAAGTGCAATAAAACAATGCACAGCATGGTAAACTTTAACAGTACAATGAAAATAATAAATGTTTCCAGATGTTTGTATCTGTACAGGGCACTGGCACAGTGAACAGCTCTGTGCAAATGTGCTGAATTTATACCAGCACTGGAAATACAAAAAAATCGACTGCTGAGCCCTTTGGCCATTAAAACAACTACACTTAAAGCACTTTTGTGTGCTTCTCAATTCAGATAGACCAGGTAAACAACTACTGCCACTAGATAATTAATTCCAGTTCTCCTAATGTAAAAGTACAATAAAAGTGTGTCCAGAGTGAAATACTACCACAAACAAATTTAAAACTTAAGGAAACACAATAACTAATTCAACATAACAGAAGTGTACTTTAAACATCTTATAAAAGTGTGATTATTCAATAAAACCACTTAGCTTTGTAGAAATGAGTCAAGAGCCACTCAAATGTACAGAATTTATAAAGGTACTAGAAACAAGGTAAGCTGATTAGCCAATAAAACAAACAGCATGCATGAATCTCTAGTGTGTTTCCTCAACCTCTATAGACTGGGCAACTGCCCACTGCCACTGGATGGAAACTCCACTGTCCTCTTGATGGAAAACACAGAAAAGAGCTTGCTAGAGTTTTCAATGCATTGTCATGTGGAAATATTTTGAAAGGGTTTTTCCATAAGGGATCTCAAAGAAAACTGGCGGAGTCCTCCTTAGGATATTAATTTTGCAAGAGAGAAGCTAATAGTTGCTCTATTTGAGTGGAATTACTTGAATTAATTGAGTAATTGAATCTTAGAATGTATATGTAGAAATGTAACTATTGTTTGTGTATAAATGTAAATAGAAATCCAACTACTGTGTTTGACTGGATCTTGGTATAATGCAATGTAAGCAAATGGAGCATTTCTCCCGGGCTTCCACTGAAAATGGATATTACTCAGTTGGACTTTCCCATAAAACAAAGGCAAATAATTAAATAGATAAAAAATACATTACTTTATCCAATATCTAGCTAGATAATGAATTCAGAGCAAGTAAATTAGTAGAACAGATAATGAGAGGCAAAATGCACTTTTTTTTTTCAAAATAAACACAAGGAAAGCAAAGTAATTAATTCAAGATATAAACAGCAGTTTAAAAGGGCAGGAGCTTATAAAGCTCAATTTACACTAAGGGTGTGCAGCTTAAAATCACCAAGTTTAAAAAAATGAGGGTGGGTAGGCAAAATAATCAGGAGGAAGTCACCAACAGTGCCTGCAACTTTTGCAGGCCTTGAGTCTTATCAGAAAAGACAAAGACACAGAAATTCTCTCTGTATCAAAGTATCACTCAAGAAAAAGTTAACCAATTTTAAAAAATGTGAAATGCACAGCCTAGGTAATTTAAATGTCAATACACAAAATAGAACAAAAACACCAGGACAAGCAGATTTCTTGAAACAGAAAACAGGAATCCAGTTTAAGCAAATCACAGACAAAAAATAGAGATTTACTTTCCTAACCAAGAAGGGAATTGTCAGCAAGTTGGCCTTGAGTATTACCAGAAAAGACAGAGACACAGAAAGTCTCTGCGTATTTAAGTTTCATTCAAGAAATATTTAACCAATGGAAAACATTGGCTGTCTAGACATAGCTACTGCTGAGAGAAGCAGAACCATAGCTAGATATTCTGGCACCCCTAGCATCTTTCAGTCAAGTACCAAAAAAGCACTTTTTATACTTCATGACAAAAACAAAAAAAATCTTAAATTGTAGCCTGCAGCAGACCACTTAGTTTGCTATAGTAAATACCACACAGCAAATGCAATTCGGCATTTATTTCTGAATGTCAGTATCACCTGCTGACCACATCCCCTAAAACTGCAACAAGTGTTAGCAGCCCCTTCTTCCCATTCTAGCCACACCTCTGGACAGAAGCTAAGGAATGCTTCTCTGGCCACCTATGCCAATGTCTCTGCTTAGTAGATACGTTCTTGATCCTATTTTATTAGCCTGATTGCTGAGCTAAAGAAAATGCTTCAAATTTGTACTATCAGATTATTCCAGTATTGATTTCTCCTCTTATACTTGCAGTGGATTGCATCTCACTGCACTACTGTTCTTACAGTATTCTTCTGAGATCTCGTCCCAGCACACAAGACTGGAAAGTGTTTTAAAACTGGCCATATTAATGCACTTGTCTGTGAGGAGGAGAATAATACCTTCTAGAAAGGCTAAGAAAATCAGTGTAAACATGATGTCCTCCTCCACCTTTAAAAAGCATGCAAAATCCATATGTCTGATCTTCCAACGCAACGGCAGACATCCATTTTCCTTATGTGTAAAAAGAAGAGTGAGATTTTGTAGTGAGGTTGCACACTGTGTGTCATAAATTGCTTTCACTTCATTGCTAACAGTTACGGTAACACTATGATAACCCTGACTGCACACAACATACAGTGCTTACTGGAGGCCTTTGAAGTCGTCTTGGTTTCTTGCATTTATATCCCCCACTCTCTCACAACCTGTACATTTAGTACTACTTTTTGAGCATTACTTCCTGCACACACAACTTTAGAAACCTTATTTTTATCTGTCAGTGGAGTAAATACATAGAAAATAATGATATAAACACAGAACAACTCCGGTATGACCAAGGTTTCCAGTTTCAATTGAAGTTTTAATGTTAAAATATAAGCGCTTTTGCAGGAAAATCTGCTTCCTCAGATGCTAATAAATACAACTGCCTATACAGCCAACATATAATTTATTTAGCTCATTGCCTTAAATGTAAAAAATTCTATATAGGCAAAACAGACAGACCCTTGAAAGAAAGGATTCAAGAACATATTTACAATATCAGTAGGAGAAATAAAGTTAGTGCTTTGGCCAAGCATGTTATTGGTACCAACTCTGAACACACCTTTAAGTTTATGGCCATAGGCAGTATTTTTGACAACATCAGTGGGGGGAGACATATGTAATGTGACTGAGCAGTTACAGGCCAGATGGATTATTAGACTTAAGGGAGATTCAGGGCATGGTTTAAATGAATATGTGCCACTTAAACCCAAGCTTAAATACAGACCCTTGTTTAGATATATATATTTTTTTTAAATGTATCACTAATAAACTATGCCTACTTATATATGTAGTTTTTTTATGTATATTTTTATACATACACTTTCACAAATATACAAATATTGTAGAGTTGCATTTAAAAGATTGTGTATTACATATGTATATGTGTTTATATATATATATATATATATATATATATATATATATATATATATATATATGAGTTCCGTTCTGAAGCTCAAAATACAGAAATCTCGAATTTCAGCATTTCGAGCCCAAGAAGCCGAATCCACATAATAGCTAAAGTTTAGAAGCATGAAATTCAAAACCTCTGATATTCGAATGTTGCGCTTCTAAAGTTCCACTATGGTTATGTATTCAGGTAAGTGTGTGTGTGTATTAAGGGGTTTAGGTAGGGGCTGTGGTGTGTCAGTGTGTTTTGTTGCTGTGATGTGTGTGTGCGAAGAGAAAGTAGCTTGTGTGGTGGTGTTTTGTGTGTGTTTGTATATAGTGCGACCTTGGAGCGAGAATATTTAAGTAGGGGGGTGCATGGGGGCTTGTCCCACTGTTTTCATGTAGTAGAGTGATTGTGTGTGTTCATAGGTTGATACTAGGCTATCTGCCCTAGGGCATTTATAAGCCTAGCCAGAGTGTGCTTGGCTTTTGCCACCCTTTTAGATTAGTTGACTGTGCCTCTGTATAGTAGGTCACAGAAGACAGCCCTTTTAAGGTTAGTTTACTGTGCCTCTGTCTAGTAGGGACACAGAAGAGATCCCAGGGGTAAACCTACGATCTCCCATCCACTCTTCAAGATTTCTCTTGAAGAGGGTCATTGAGGGGCTCTGCCTAACATGGATTGGGATTTTGTTCCAGAGTGAGGGGAGACTCTGGGATATGAATCTGTCCCTCCAGCATGTCCTATTTATTTCTGTGCTGAGGTTTAAGTCCCTGGAGTGGGTATCGCTAAGGGATTTGGATTTTCTGAGGTGGAGTATGTCCATTAATTCTGGTTTGGACATGGCTTTATACGTCAGGCACAGATTGCCTCTGAGTAGGCGGTAAGCAACTGAGTAGAGCTGGAGTTTCTTTAGCCTAACTGCGTAGGGCATCTGTTTGAGTCCCTTGATCCTCTTGGTGAGGTACTTTTGGGGTCTTTCCAGTTGCTGCAGGTGTCGGGTAAGGTACATCCCAAATGGGGCATTGTATTCAATTATGGGCCTGATGAGTGATGAGTAGAGGGGCACAATGACCTCTCTTGATCTAGATGTGAACCCTTTCATGATAAGGTGGGCTATATAGAAGGTCTTTCTAACCACTTTGGCAACGTGATTGTCAAAGCAGAGATTGCTATCTACTTGGGTCCCCAAATCCCTAATTACTTATTCCGTACTTAATGGATTACCACCTATGTGGTAATTTGTGGGCAGTTTGTTTTTCCCAAAGGGGATGACTATGCACTTTTTGGCATTTAGCTTTAGGCCATGGATCTGGCACCAGTTATCCGTCTCTGTGAGACCCTTTTGGAGGATGCTTGTGTCAGTCAGCAAGTCGATTATGGCACCCTGTTTGCAGTCATCTGCAAAACTTGGTCAGCCATAGTCCTCCCATGTTAGCCTGTACCTCAGAGAAATATATACCGAACAAGAGAGGTCCCAGGACTGAGCCTTGTGAGATGCCACTTCTAACTGGTTTAGAGTCTAACATGGCACCTGCAATTCTAACCATGTGGGTTCTATCCCTGAGCCAGTTTGCAACCCATCTTGTGACATAGGGGTTGATATTTAAGCTGGTGAGCTTATTTATGATGCCCAAGTGGGGTATTGTGTCGAAGGCTTTTGCGAGGTCCAGGTAGGCTGTGTGGACTACCTTCCCTTCATCTATGGTCTTGGTGACTGTTTCAAAGAAGTCGACCAGGTTCAAGAGGCAAGATCTGCCCTTAACAAAGCCGAATTGGGTAGGATCCAGTGTTTGGAGGTTCCCAGTGTTTTTGTTTATGAGTTCCATGATGATATGCTCCATAGCTTTGCAGACCAGGCTAGTCAGGCTTATAGGGCGATAGTTTCCGGGGTCTGTTGTGGCACCACCTTTGTGGAGTGGGACTACTGTTGCTGTACGCCATTCCTTGGGTACATATCCTGTAGTAAGGCTGAGATTGAACAGTTACTTTATGTGAGGGTTCAGTTCTTCTTGGAGCTCATGTAAGACACAGCCCGGGACACTGTCCGGTCCCATTGATACTGTGTTTTTTGCTTTGGAGTGGGCAGCTCTCACCTGTGCATCTGTGATGTCAGGGAGGCTACACTCTGTTGGGATAGACATTTGCTCTTTTGGGGGGGAAGGGGGGGGTTGCACTGAACCTGTCTGCCAGGATGTTGGCAATGTCTGTGGGTTCAGTGTATTTTTTGTCATTTTGCACTAACTCAGAGCATATCTGGGAGTTGCCACCCAGGTTCCTGACATAACTAAAGAAGGCCTTATGATTATCTTTAGCGTCTTGTGCAATTTTTCTTTCGAAGCTGGCCTTAGATAATTTTATAAGTGATCGTAGTTTCTTGCTAGTACTGATCAGAGATGCCTTCCCTTTTTGGGATTTTGCTCTCTCATGTAGTAGCTTCCTCCTTCTCTTGTATAGCTTGTATAGTTGTATGGCTGGGGTCCACCAGACAGGTCTCCTGCCTGTCCATAGAATGCATTTGTAAAGGATTCTGCGGTTTGGGCCATATTTTCCACTGGCCCGGGGGCTTTGAAGAATTCCACCTCAGTTTTGAGAAGTTCTTCACCGTGGTTTCCTTGGCTGGGGGTGGGGACGGGATATGGATGTCCAGTGAGATTAATTTATGGTCAGATCTTACCAATGAGGGGTATACCTCTTGTATGGAACATAGAGTCCCCATGTTGGTGATGATCAGGTCCAATATGTTTTCCCCTCTTGTGGGAGTGGTGACCAGTTGTTCCATAGCATTTGAGTTTATAAATTCTAGGAACCATTGGGCGAGGGTGTTGGGGATGAGTAGTGCTCCCAGTTTATGTTTGGGTAGTTGAAGTCACCCAATATGATGGTGTTTGGAGAGACCTTCATATTCTCCAGTGTTCTCCGGAAAGCTGAGTGGGGTTCCTGAGTTTAGGAGGGTGGTCTGTAGTAGGCTACAAACTGAAAGGCAGTTTTGCCCACTGTTAGTTGCACATGGATGGTCTCCGATACTTCGTGCAGTGCCACTAACCTGGAGGTGTGGGTTTCTTTGATGAATGTGGATACCCCCCCCCCTCCTTTTGTGGTTCGGTCTGAGTTTTGGGGCTGAAAAGTATGGTATGAGGTATAACCTGGTAGTGCTGGGGTGCTCTCGGGAGCCTTGAACCATGTTTCTGTTACTGCACAGATATCGATATTCTCCATACTGAGGAGAGCCTCGAGTGCATGCATCTTGAGGTTTAGACTTCTGGCATTGAGCAGCATTACCCTTAGTTTCTTTTTCCTTGTGTTGTCTACGGAGGTGGGTTTGTCTTTTGAGCCTTGCCTAAAAAAGGCATTATGGGGGAGGCAAGAGCCTTAGCCAATATTCGAAAGCCCAGGGATGGCAGGTGCAAGCCATCCCTAGCGAAGCAACGTGGCTTGTCGAGCATGTCATCCCAGGCTGACAGACACTGGATCCCCTTTGAATGACACCAATACCATAGCCAATTGTTAAAATTTATCATTTTGTCTTTATACTGTGGCATCATTCTTGGTGAGGGTAAGATGCTACTCAAGGTCAGGGTCATACTGGCCTGGGCTACATCATCAGAGAGCTCCTCTATGTCTCTTTTCATGTAGTCCAGGGAGGTACGTCTCAGGTCATTCACACCAGCATGGACAAGTAAGTGTGTGTGTGTGTTTGTGTGTGTCTAGTACAACCGTGAAATTCAAAACTTCCGGAATTCGAGGTTTTGAATTTCGTGGTTTTGGTTTTCTTTGTTTTGTGGATTCCACTTCTTGGGCTCGAGATACTGAAATTCAAGATTTCAGTATTTCAAACTTCTGAAGAGGATCCATATGTGTACACACACCACACACACACACACACACACATATATATATATATATATATATATATATATATATATATATATATATATATATATATATATATACATACACACACACACACACACACACACAAAACACACGAATGTGAATTTTTTATATATTTTTCATAAGTGTCTTCTAGTGATAGCAGTGCATGCTTACAAGCATTTCTTTCATTCAGTAGGGTAGTAAGCTCAAGTTACACCCTATGATGTTAATTGTTTTTATCTAATTTGTACCATGTGACTACTAGTGCTTGCTAGGGGTTGTATAAAAAGAAGCACATTTCAGTTGCATTTATTAGCATCTGATGAAGCAGATTTTACTGCAAAAGTGCTTATGTTTTAACATTAAAACTTCAATTGAAGCTCGAAACCTTGGTCGTACCAGAGTTGTTCTGTGTTTTATCATTACTTGCTTTTGGATTTATTCAGAACTCAGGAACCTGTATGGCTGGTGAGTGATTTTGTGGTTTTACATAGAAAATAATGATGAGCCTTACAAAGTCTATTAGCAGACCCCCCAAATTGTTAATCTTCATTTCAACACTACTCCCTAATCACCGAATTGTTGTCTAACTATCATGGCAGAACTGGTGTGAACGGTACTCCAGCTCCTTTTGTAGGTGACAGGTTTCTCATAACAGTCATCTATTCCTGACATCAGTACTTTTAGACACATTTAAGAAAATGGAATTACTAAAAATGTAACTCAAGTACATAAATGAAAAAATGCTGTTGAAAGCACATTACCTAAACTATTCTGCAACAACAGAAATGCACCTTGGGCTAAAGAAAGGCTCCAAATATAATGTCAAACTACAAAGAGCAGAACATGTATGTGCAGAGACTCTTCTGTCTAAACAAACAGGAATATCTGCAAGGGCATGAACCATATGACAAGAACCACCAATCAGGCTGAAATAGTTATGCTGTAGGCCAGTTACCAAGAATAATGATCTGCCATCTTAAAATCCTGGAGTTATTCAAAGTTCATTCACACAGACTCCACACACCACGATATTCATATAATCTTTCCATCATTCCGCATTCAACGTAACAGTGTCCTTTCTGCTTAATTTTACATACAAAGGGCTGTAAATGTGTCACAGCCTTTATGTATGTGTAGTCTGTATTCTACCTCCTAAGAAGAGATGGTGCGAAGGCTAAGGCTAGACCTTCACTTACATTTACTCTCTCCCTTCCACAGCAAAGCAAAAATGTAAGAAATGTACAGCTAGCACAAGGAAGGATGAAAACGTCCTCAGACTTATTTCACTTTTCATTGTACAGTCCAAAATGATGCAAAAAGGGGTGCCTTAATAGATCTTTAAATATGCATTCCCTTACTGAATACTGTCAGGAGTCCACCATGGCTTCTACCCAGGCTATGACAGCCTTACTTCTATTCTAAGTGATATTTGTACATCTATGGAATTTAGTGAAGCACAAAGAGCACCGTTTGTCAACTTTTCAGATGAATTTATGTCAGTCAGCCATGTTTCATTTCTAAACAAAACTAGTCCTCGGCCTTGGCAGTGGTTTCAGAATGGCCATTGGGCATTGCGCAGATGAGTATTTTACACGAACTGTAGCTTTCTGTGATCAGTTCTGTGACATAGAGGGATAAAAGATAACTCTAATCCAGACCAGCAGAGTTTCAGTAGTGTCTTGAGTATGTAAGACCTGAGTGGACGAGAAGAGTGAGTAACCAATGCCTGCTCACCTATCTTGGGGGGCAGAAAACAAAAGTGATTTTGGTTGGCTGATCACCACAATGCAAGGGGAGACTTGCATAAAAATGAAAACAGGACTGTTGACATGGGCTTGTGATGGTAGGTTTCATCTGTATTTATGTGGGAACAGGGATGTATGTAAAGGAGCACGTAAGGCATTGCTTTCCCATGTGGTGATACATGTTCAGGTTAACTACCCATGGTGGGGTTAAGGGCATAGCAAAAATACCCACATTGTCTACAGCTTGATGAAACAGCCATTGAGACAGGATAGAGTTGCTGAATTGGTTCCATAGTTTATAGCCAATTAGTCTTCAGTCCTAAAACATGAACAGCTCTGATCTGTGGTGTATAATACAAGACCATCAGGCTGCTGAGATAAGTGCATCTCCCACCACCTTGGTGACATGAAAATGACTGCAGTAGTCAGGGACACAAACTCATTCATGGCTACCTGGATGATGGCCTTTTCTGACTGGTACTCTTCCCATCAATAGTCAATCCAGGGAGGGTATTGTGTTGTGGGAATTCAAAGTGCCCAGCTTATGGACGGAGCGATGGTCAAGACACATGGAGGGAAAATTTAAAAACAGAGAAAGAAGCATAGCTATGTTTTATTTTTATAACTACGACAGCATAGTCTTCAGGAGTGAATGCTGTAAGGCATTCCAAATAAAAGAGACATTTTATAGTGCAATTCTACATATATTGTGATAGGACTGGATGTCGACATACAGGCACATCATTATTGGTTATTATTCTGGAGATCAGATGCTATTTGATGACAAGAGAGACACAATATAATCACTGAATCATCTGCTTCTCTAACTTACCATCCAGTTGTGTAAAACATACACAAGGAATCTCTCAGATCCTGCATGGTAGTTCAGAAGTATTAACAGTTAAACCCTTCTGCATGGACAGTCAAGGTCCTCATCCTTCATGAATCTATATTAGAAGATCAAATGTTTAGGTGATCGAACACCTAAACATCAATCTGCTAATACTAAAAGAAAAAAATGGCGAACGGCCGATTTAATGCAAGGAAGGATTTCCCTTGGCCGTTTGCTGGAGTTTGCTATTTCCCTACTGTTGAGCGATCTCAGAGTTGGTATATTTAGTTAGGGGGAGGGGGGGGTAAGCCCCCCACTTTATTTAGATGTAATGTTTTTTGTGTTGTGGCCGAGGGACATGTTTCCCTGGGACGTTTGACATTGTGCGGTTCGATATTAGAAGATCGATGTTTAGGTGTTTGATCACCTAAACAGTCGGTCTTCTAATATACTCCATCCTTCACATACACAAACAAGCAATCTGTCAGGACTGATGTGGGCCCCTCTTTTGTAAATTTCTAGATCTGCTGCTATGAATGTTATGGGAGGTATAGGAGTGTCCATGTGTGTCTTTCTAGGGAGGGGCAGTTGTAAATTCATTAAAGTCTATGGTATAAGTAACCTTAAGCTTTTGCCCTGGAACATCAAAGTTTTAGGGGAAAAAAGGGTAACAAATAAGTATGCATCTACACATGTTGTGAGTAACAGCCTTCCCTTTATTTGATTAATGGCGCATTAGATATGTTGCACTTTAGAGGCTTCCCTTTGGTGAACCAAACTTCATGAAGAGCAGAAATCATGGCTGGCCAATGTAATCAGGGAAGACCATCTTACCAGATATTTATCATGGTCAGATATCCCACAATTGCTTAGCTCCCCTTAATTCCTCTGAAACACTGTTCAAACCCACCAATGAGCATAATATTTTTTTCTTTACTTTTATAATGATCCAAACATTTGGATTTAATTTAAAAAAATTATTTCAATTTATAGCAAAAACACTGACTACCTCTTGCTAAGCAAAGCAGAAAAAAAACATCCCACATTCAAAGCAAACTTACTATGAGCAACAGTAAACGTTTCTTCCATTGAAACTTACTTTTATTGAAAGTGCATCTGGGAAGACACTGAACTACAGCAGATATGATGGGATTTATAGTCAGATAGTATATAGGGAATCATGACTAACTGGCAGCTATGTAGAGTGTAGGGATTCAAATACAGTGTGTAATCCATTTGCTAACAGCCTGGGGCAGCCCAATGGATTCAAAAGTTCCATTTCAAGAGCAGTTCAAGAACACTGCCTGGTGAAGTAACTTGGTCAGAGTTACACAGTAGATAAATGAATCCTGAGGGAATCAAACCCTGCACTACAGGAAGGAGGTTATTATCAGTTTATAGCCATACTCCACCTGAACTAAGTACTTTTTAAGCAATGCCATACCATAGCACAGTGCATTTCATGCCAACTTGCCTGCTAAAAAAATAAATTAAATATGTATTCAAAGTTAAAATATTAACATTAAACACTCAGACTTCATGTTGTCCAGTTTATTCACTGCCAAATAAATAACACAATGCAAAAAGCCAACAATCAATAAAAAGCAGGATCATATCCAAAGATCATAGTTCATATGATGATGCTTCTAGTCGCTACAATCAATTCTTTCCTTTTCGCCATAACTAATCCAGGATGCAGAAACTATTTATTTTTTCCTGTGGACATGTATATGCTTACAACTCAAAATATCTACAGTACATTTATCTGAAAAGGTTTTATGGGTTGAAAAACATTGTAAGCACAAAAATTATTAAAAATTTCAGTCATATAAAAAGAACATATGACTAAATAATCCTTTTTAGTGTGTTTGTAGGAGTGTACAGGAAAATACTTATTTGAATGAAAAGTTTATAGTCATTGGTATGTATGTGTGAGTGCTTGTGGGTTAGAGTCAAAGGTAAGGGGATTGAGTTAATAGTTTGCATGTTTGGTGTTGTGCCCTTTTGTCTTATGTAGTGGTTGTGTGGTAACACAATGTGTAGAGCTAGGGTTAGCACACGTGTGCAAGGCGGCACAGGGAAAATCATGTGTGCTAACCCCTCACATTAAATTACTAAAACCCCTTTCCCTATCAGTACCACTTCCAAGAAAGATTTTTAATTGGGGTGCATAATAAAGGGTATTTTTAGCTGGACATAACAGATATTTTATAATTTCATATTTACGAGTTTTCAATATTGTGCTTTCTTTTTTAGTTATTTTATTATAAGGTTCAATATTCTGAGTTTCAGAAAAAAATATATATGCATACACAGACACACATATAAATATATGGGTCTACTATACATGATTAAAATTTCAAAAAGCCGAAACCCATATGGCTGAGACCATATGTTCAACTTTTGAAATTTCTAATATGTACAAAAAAAAAAAACCTACCTACATGTTGCTAGCAGGAGGGCAAGCCCCCCTGCAACCCCTGCTATTTATTTATACTAGCTCCAAGACTGCACTACAGTGTGGAAAATGGAAATTTTCCCAAACCTCTCTATAGGGAGCTGTCCATTCAGAACGTTCTAACTTCCAAAAGTCGATCATATGGTCTCGGGCATATGAAAGTCGGCCTTTTGGAAGTTCAAGCAACTGTAGGGGACCTATACATACATATATATATATATATATATATATATATATATATATATATATATTTATATATATATATATATATATATATATATATATATATATATATATATATATATATATATATATATGCATATATATACACACACACAGATACATACACATATACAATCAATCCTCAGTTACACTCCCTTGTTTGAATATGTTTGAATATGTAGACATCAAAGGTTTGCTTATGGACAAATGAACTAGAATGTATTTCTGCTTGCTCAAAAAAAAAAAAAAAAAAAAAAAAATATATATATATATAGATATATATATATATATATATACACACACACACACACACACACACACACACACACACACATACACACACACACACACACAGTGCAACCCAGTTCACATCACCAGGATTTTATATTCTCTTAGGTCAAGAATCAGAGACAAAGATTCCAAATCAAGAAAGTTACTAGTATGACAGGTTTTGCATTACGGAGCATTTTAACTCTAAATCTCACATTTTTATCCTTATTTAGTGAATATAATCCACAGCACTTTACGAGAAAACTATAGATTTTAAGACAAATCAATTCTGAATCTAAGACAGAAATGGGTACAGTTAAAAACTATGTCATCTGCATGTGTATATTTTAAATATGACACACACACACACACACACACACACACACACACACACACACACACACACACACACACTTAGATAAGGAAGTGAGCAGATAAAATATAATATTTCCATTGTTTAAATGTATACCTGTACTAATAGGATATTCAAAGCATGTGGCTTACATATCTTCCTCTGTGAAGAAATAAATAATGTAAAGTCCACTTAAAAGGCCATTGCAGGCTCTTTTTACACAAATGTTGATAGGGCCTCAAGTTGTATGGAATACAGGAAATGTTGTCTTGCTACTTTATTAAACCAAGATTAAGGCAGCAGACTTACACAGAGGACAATGACACTGAAATGCCTGGAGAAAGGACAAGCATGGTCGCAGCTCAGATGTTCTCATAGTGACGCTGTTGATGCTGCAGCAAGTGTTTTAACTGTAATAAATCAAAATTTAAAGAGGACACTCGTAATCTTGTAGCACTTTATTTTACATATATATTTGGTATTTCTTTTAAAAATAGGAGAGCTGGGAAGGACCCATTACCCTCCAGTTTTCACTACCTGCCATGTCCTTCTTAAATATATTTTTATTTATTTGCATTTGTTTACCAGAGTATAAACCTAAAACAACTCTACAGAAAAATAAATGGGATAAATGCATTTGAGATAAATAAGTATGAAATTAAAAGAAAAAATGCACAAGATAAATGCAGAATGAATAGGAAAAGAAAAGAAAAAAATGACAGTATTGCTAGCTACCTGGTGGTGTGAACATTGGTTCTAGATGATTGCCACCGTTGAAGTGAAACCCCAATAGCATGTGCAAAAATGGGGGAAATGTGTTATAGATGGATAGGAGGTAGTATTTTTATTTTCTGATACATTACTGGGAATTACAGCATAGTCAAGATTATCACACATTAGAGTTTCTTTCTTACTGTTCAGAAAATGTATACTGATGCAAAACCTGTTGCTCTACTAACATTTTAAGTGAATTAGAGTAGTGTTTAAAAAATAGCTGAACAACATGTTAACTTATCAGAGTTACCTAACCATACTGACAATGAAATAAATTCTAAATGCTTTCTTTGCACTCAAAGGAGAATCACGAATAACATTTACTGACATTGCAAATTTTAACGTCAGTTCAACTCTTTGGTGTCAGCAAAAGAAGGTGGTAAAATATATGGGACACTGACAGAGGTATTTCAGTACATGCTAAGGATACTTATGTGGGTTCTGCAAAGAGAAGGTGTCAGTACATCACAAGGTCAAGCTGCCTAGACTGACACTTATCCCAGGTGGGATGACACGAGATTAGGATGGAGTAAAATTAAAAAGCTAAGGCATGACAATCATCTTCTTCTTTCAGCTTTTCCCAGTTAGGGGTCATCACAGCGAATCACCTTGTCCATTCATGATTGGCAGTGGAGTTTTACAGTGTCGAATTGCCAGCTCAGCGCCCAACCTTCCACAGAAGGCACACACATACACCTAGGGACAATTTAGTGTGTCCAATCCACCTACAGCATGTCTTTGGGATGTGGGAGGAAACCGGAGCACCCGGAGGAAACCCACGCGACCTCAGGGAGGACATGCATACTCCGCACAGAAGGCACCCCAGCTGAGGATCGAACCAGAGAACCTCTTGCTGTGAGGTGGCAATGCTAACCACTGCGCCATCGTGGCTGCCCCAGCTAAGGCATGACAATACCATTTGTAAAAAACAAAACTTTTTTATAACACTATTCAGCTATTTTGCTAGCCTCAATTTTACAACAAAGAAAACAGTAGCAAAATATGCTACTCACATCTGTATAACCCTAAAGGGGATGGGTCAGTAATGAGTTCACACAGATCAACCAGATAAGCTGCAAGGAAACTGGCAATGTTAAATGTGAATAACTGAATGTGATGAAAGGGACTGTGATGGTGCCACTGTAAAATTGTTAATGTTATTACTAGCATGAATAATAAAGCTAGCAACACTGAAGAGGCCCCACAGATAGCACTGGACCCTAGGCAGGTGCCTAGGCAGCCTTGTGCTAGATCCAGCATTGCGACTCATTAATAAGGTAAGATTCATTCTGATATAGAGGGGCAGGTATATTGTCATTAGAAAGGAAAATGAATGCCACTGACACAGTGAAAGAAATAATTTACAGGAAATACTAACACAGACAAATGACTGGTGCTGAATCTGCAACTTGAAATTCAATGTCAAGAAATAACAGCACCCTTCGGGAAGTCAGTAACCTTTAGAAATTACCTTAATGATAACACATCCCTTATGACAAGAACCAGTATTCTGGGATTTGGCTGCATATGTAGATAGTAAACATGCTTTCAACCAACATCTGTCTAAGGTAGTAAGAAAATTCTTCTATGTTGTTCAAATTATAAGCCAAGACATGGCATCTAGGTCTAAGGAAGTCATTATTTCACTATATTTAGGCCTCATTGTGCCCATTATTGAGTACAACGCCCCATTCAGTATGTACTTGACAAAAACAAGCAACAAATGGAGTGTCAGCTTAGGTTCCTCACAAAAAACAATACAAGGTGTAAACAGTATGTCCTGTGCAGATTGTCCCCTGTCTCTATACTCTGTTTCTTACAGACTGTTGAGAAGTGATTCATGCCTGGCATCCTTGGATACCATTCTGATGGACTTTTTACATATCTGCAAAATCAACAGCATCTGAATTACCCATTCTAGGGATTTAAAACTTTGTGGTATACAAAGGACATGTTAGAGGGACAGGTATGTGTCACAGAGAATTCCCCCTCTCTGCAACAGGCTCACCAGCCATTTGAAGCAGAATAAGGAGGTATACAGCAAAGGAAGACAATTAAGTAGGGCTTTATCTTCCCCATTATGGACTTAGTTGCCAGGCAAAAGGAGTTGAGGCTTTTGCCGCATGGTCCTTCTCTGTTCAATCTAGGAAAGAATTTTATCTTATGTTATCTCAGTTAGCGTACTAGGGAGACAGGCAATTAATGAAATGTAGGTCACCAAGACTACACACTCATTAGTATTCATGCAGTACATCTTTACTGTATGATTGTGATACCACATGCAGAGTTTCTATTCTTCTTTTAAAACATAAGACATTCATGCCTTGCAATGTAGGTAGAACAAAGAGATGGATCATATATAAGGAAGGGATTGCACCTGAACTGGATTTCACTTAAGGGGTTTATACATGTACAATACCCCTTATTTGTGTTCAGAGTGATGGACACCATTAAAAAAACTTTAAAACTAAAATCCAGTTAAATCACTGTAGGATGCAGTGAATCGGGTTGACTTAACTGACAGGCAAATCCAAAACTGGTGCAGGTAGAGCCTGCAGCATAACTAGGGGAGAAGATGACAATTAATATTAAAGGGTAGGAGGATAGCTATGTAGAATCCCCTTCTATGCTTTTATCCTGAAGATGGGCAGACTATGATACTAGAATAGGGATCAGGGGTTAGGCTCATTAAAAAATGCATCCATAGTCAACTGCTACGGCATTTCTCTTGAGTTTTACTTTTTTACAGAACCTACTTGACATTAAAACTTTCATTAAATGCTTTATTGCCTCATTTGTTCCCCTAGTTTACTTATTTTGTAGCACTGGACATCACCCAGTGAGGGTCATCCTCCTTCCACAGAGGGAATATTTTGATAGGCTCATTTTTATCTAGGCTATGGGGATGACAGTTAAGCTCCAGGGTTTGAATTATCCACTGCTTCTTTTGCTGTTTAATACTGGCCCCTTCCTTCTGGTGGTGATTTATTTACATTTTTTAGCCATGTGAGTGGGCAGAGAGCAGAACACTTTTCAGTCACAATGCAGGTCATAGACAGAAGACAGGCAATTTCAAGTAGTATTACATAATAATAAAAGTACTTGTAATATTATATGCACATGATTCAATTATATTTGCATATAATGAAGAGACACTCTTATATATACAAACTTGAAACTTAAAGAAAGACTCTAATGCATTCCCAAAAAGTAAAATTTTCAGAGAGATTAATATAGCCATAAGAGAAATTAAGGCTTCCCTGTGGTGTACTATACTTGCTGACATGCTCAAACTTCTGCATTCCCTCATATGTGCATATATGCACATTTCTTAATGTATGCATATGAACCTGCAGAGCAAGCATGGCCTTGGATGGTGCCGAACCCACATCCCTCGACCAATGCATACCATGCACCTCTTACACTAGAAGGTGGAATCATTGCAGTGGACTACACTGCTTCTCTTCACCAAAGGGGGGGGGGGGTAAGCTTGTGTTGGCAAGTCATTCTCACCCTGCTTAACCCAGCTCTCTAAATGAACCCAGGCTATCTCAGATGAAGTGAGGGTTGGCTTAACATCTCGGGCCTTCTCATGACATCATGTCACACTATACTAAATAAAGGTCACCCATTAACAAAGGAAAAGTTGGGGTGGCTATCTCAAGAGATTAATGCTTTTGTAGCTCTGCACCATATCAAAATAGCTTGTTAACAATACCTACCTCCTGTGATGAGGTCAAAACAACTAAAACACAATTAGCTTATGATCAAGTCTAGATCCAGACAGTGTAAACATGAGTATAATTGTATTTAGCAACACTGTCAGCATGCTGCTCTACTGCTGTTTTTAAGTACTGTCCATCAGCAGTACTTGTGAACAACAACGCTGCAAGATCTAGCCATGGTGAGGGTCTCTATATTACATGGCAGGGTAGAGAGAGAGAGAGAGAGAAAGCAGGAGATGAAAGCCAGGTAAACTCATTATCACATAGGACAGGTACTAGATCCAAGGATGCCAGTTACATGCCATGTTAAATTTAGGAGTGTTAAGAGGAACTACTGCAGTTGTTGCTAGTCTGTTGTACTGATGGTAATTTATTGAACACCTTTCACAAAAGTCTTCCATTGTTTGATACACTTAGATTTATGCTTCTTGTCTCAAACACCAGCTGCCTTCTGCTTTAAAATTCTTTTCTGACTATACAGCCTATCTACATAAAAAGTTAGTGTTTCTTAACTGCTGATCAGGGTAACAGAATAGCCATGTTATTTTATTACTGTTGTTTTATGCTAGTGATATCTCTAAAATGACTCTATCTCTTGTCTAAGTTGCCGACAGCATGGTCTCCTACACATGTACCCACAAACTATAATGGAACCACATTCTTATCTCAGAGTATTTTTTTGCCTGTTTCACTTAATTTTCTCAAAGCCATATTAATTTTGATTTATCAACGGCAGCTAATGCTCACTCACCCTAATGCATTTTTTTGAAAAAGTCACCAAAGCAATGGATCAAGGAAAAAATATACATATCACATACTTCAACTTGGCAAAAGCTTTTAACACAATTCCCTCAAGCATGGTAGAAAAGCTAAATAAACTCAGAATAAACCCCTATGTCACCCATTGGATTGCCAACTGGCTCACAAATACGATACAAGAAATCAAGATTGGGGAAGTTAGCTTTGCAAAGAAACAAATCACCAATGGAGTTTCCCCAGAGTTCTGTGTTGAGATCACTCCTATAGAGAATCTACGTTTTTCAAGTAAAAGTCAATCCCAAAGGGCTCTGGTTGACTAAGTTTGAAGATGACTGCAAGCTATTAGCAGTTATTGAGTCCCAAACCACTAAGTTATCCTGCTGGAATGCTTGTCCAAAATAACAAACTAGTGCCAAAATCATGGACTGAAACTAAATGCCAAACAATGCATTATTGTATCCTTTGGGAAGTCATCTATCCCAGAAAACTATCACATTGACAATAACACTAAGAATTGACTAGGTTGTTTGATAGGTTTATAGGTTCATAGAAGGTTACTAAACTAATGGCCCTATAGCCTTTACAAGTTGAGAGGTGTGAAGAAACTATTTAAAAAAAACTGTGCAACCTAATACACCACCGTTAATGGTCATTGTTAGTAGATTGATTCTACGGGTTCCTATCAGCTGACTGAAGATGCAGGTTAGCGAATGCAACTTGGTCAAGCTGTAAACGCCAAAATGGAAAAATATCGAAGCGGCATGTAAGCAAATTCTTTCCCTGGTAAAGAATTTGTTTGGCCGCTTTGGTAGTTTGCCATTTTCAACACTGTAGTGCGGTCTCGGAGTTGGTATATTTAAGTAGGGGGGTGTGGGAGGCACAACCCCCCTCATCGGGGGGTGAAGCTCCCCACTTAATATCATGTATTAAAGTGTTTTATTTATTTTTTTTTGTTGGAACAGCGATTTTTTCCCTTGGAAAAAAAATCTCTGTTCTGACAGTTCGGTTTTGTAAGCTTTTGCTTACATGGGGTTGATTAATCACCATTCGCTAACCTAAGAATTCGCTGATCTAATATAGACCCAATTCTATGATCAGCACTGACTGCTCCTATCCATGAGGGACACAAGTTCCCCCATTGGGTTGAATTTATGATCACCCATCCAATTGTCAAGGTTGCATTTAAATAGGGTCATTGAGGAGCTCTGCTTCATGTGAAGTGGGAGCCTATTCCAGAGAAGCAGAAATCTCTAGGAGATTTATCTGTCTCTCCAACATGTTTTGTTAATGCCACAGGCTAGGTTGAGATCCCTGGAGTGAGTCGCTCTTGTCCCAATTTCTTTGTAGATATGCAGCATTTCCATTAAGGCAAGGTCAGAGACTGCTCTGTAGACCAGACAGGTTGCCTCTCAGCAGCCTGTGTAATAAAGAGTATAGTGTCAGGACTTTCAGTCTTTTCATGTATGACATTGTTTTGGAGGCCCCAGATTCACTTGGTTAGAAATCTCTGTGGTCTTTCCAGTTGCTGCAGGTGTCTGATGAGCTACATAAAGAAAGGAGCATTGCACTCAATTAGTGGTCAAGTCCAGTGGTGTTATAACCTCCTTAGTCTTGGATGTAATGCTTTATTTATGAGATGTCCATTATAGAAGGACTTCCTTACCACTAGGGACACACAGTGATCGAAGCTTAGATTATCAGCCTTAGTTCCCAAATCTTGCACCAGTGGGATGGAACTTAGAGGGGTGCTATCTATATCATATAATCAGGAGGGCTATTTCTTTACTAGTGGGTATAATTAGGCATTTTTCTGCATTTAGTTTTAGTCTGCAACTTTGGCACCAGTCATTTGTCTATGTCAGTCCCTTCTGTAATCTGTTAACATTGTTGGGAAACTATGATTGCACCCAGTTTACAGTCATCTGCAAGTTGTAAGCCACAGGCCATCTACTTTCACCTGAACTTCAGAGAAATAGATCCCAAACAGTAAGGGGCCCAGAGCAGATCCTTCTGGTGCCCCACTGGTCTGCTGATGAAGTTGGACTCCCCAACTTTGACAGTGTGCATTCTGTTGGTGAGCCAGTTGGCTACCCATTTAATGATGTATGAGTTAATCCCCAGCTGGGAGAGTTTCTCAATGATTCCTGAATGGGGAATTGTGTCAAAAGCCTTGGATAAATCAACACAGGTGGTAGGTACTGCTTTGCCCTCATCCAAGGCTTTGGTGGCATTCTCAAAGTAGTCCACCATGTTTAATAAGCAAGATCGAGCCCTGATGAAGCCAACCTGAGTTTGGTCTAGAGTTTGAAGGTCAGCTATGTCCTTGTTGATAACGTCTGTCCCTTTTTAATTTCTCCAAGTCTTTTGGGTTTCTAATACCATCACAGGAATGGACCCCATTCCTAAGTCAAAGTATGATTAAAGTTCATGAAATTACTATTGTTTCACTCTTTGATGTCAGCCAAAAGTGGCTCTTCGCAGCATGCGCAATGTGCCCAGTAATGACTTCTTCTGCAGTTCGTATGGAGTTACATGTATTGGTAGCATATCTAAATATGATTGTAGACTCTTTTTTTATAAGAGCCATTGCTCCTACTATTATCAGAATTATCTGGGCATTCTTCTTCCACACTGCTCTAGTTTCTGCTTGCAGATCCTGATATTTTATGACTTTGTCTCTCTCTGTACGCAGGACACTGTAGTCACTGGGTGTGGTGATTTCAATGATCAATGCTACTCTTGTCTTCTTTTCTTGAACCACAATATCTGTTTATCTAGCATCTATCTTTTGAATTGTTGGTAATGGATGATCCCATGTGATGTAGACTTCATTACTTTCTGTGATGCTTTGTGGCTCATGTTTCCCATGCTTTTCAGCCACTTCAAAACCATAATGTTTGCACAATCCCCAGTGCAACAGTCTCACCACATTATTGTGCCTTTCAGTATACAGTCCTTCTGCCATTAGTATACCACAACCATCAATGGGGTGTGCGACTGTTTCTAGTTCATTTGTCTGTTTCTCCCACATGTTCAATGGACTTTGTAAACCAGCATGTACATAGCCCACTGTCTTGAGCTGCCAATATTAACCTTTCATCTCTTGGTTTGGATTCACCTCTCCTTAACCATTCCTGCATTCATTCCTGTTGAACATGAGATTCTTCCAGAAGTTTTCTATACTTGCAACTGTATTGCATTTTCATCTGATCCTTCACCTTATATTCTTTCTTTTGTTTTTTGGCACATTCAGTTGCTGCCTGATTTTTATCTACTTCTGGTTTGATTTCCATTCCTGCTTGACACCGATATGCTTCTGCTAGATTAAGCAGGGAAGTCACCTTAGATTTATTCACCTCATGTTTCAAAACTTTAACTATGTTTGGGTCTCGTGAGGTCAGCAGATATGTGTGGAGTCCCGAGATTGCAAATCTGTACATGTAATCAATTTCAAGGAGGCCCATTCCTCCTTCGGAACGGGGAATATATAATCTTGGTATGCATGATTTTTATAGATCATTTGGTGAGCATGAAGCATCCTTCTTGTTTTAATATCTAATCTATCCAACATGTTTTGGGACCAGTCAATCACTCCAAAACTGTAAGTTAGGACAGGAAGAGCAAATTGGTTTATTGCTTGGATTTTGTTCCTAGATGTCAATGCTGTTTTCAAGATTAATTTAAATCTTCTAAAATATTCCTTACTAAGTTTTACTCGCATTAGTTTGTGTTTTATTGCTTATCCTTCATTAGTTTTAAAGTATTTATACTCTCCCTCTTGCTCAAGTTAGTTTATATCACATTCTTGTCCCAAACTGATGTTTCCTTGGTGCTGCAGTTTTCCTGCTTTAAAGGTTGCTTTTGCACATTTATCAAGGCCATATGACATTCTAATGTCATCTGAAAAAGTTTGGCAACCTGCAGCTGTGCTTTCAGTTCCTCATCTGATTAGTTGTACAGTTTTAGATCACTGAAAAATAGAAGCTGAAAAGTCTTTAAAATTTGTTGTTTTCTAGGAGCCAAATTGCTACAAGCTTAATGGGTTAAGGGCAAGGCAGAACAGCAATGGTGACAGTCAACCTGGAATATCCCCCTTTGAATTTTTATCCCTGGGATAATAAGTTGTCCTTTACCATGGTTTAATTGCAAAGTGGTCTGCCACTGTTTCATGGTCACTGTGATGTAATCGATCACTGTGGGGTGTATCTTATACATTTTTAAGCACTCTTTTATCCATGAACGTGAGATACTATCAAATGCTTTTTTGTAGTCAATCCATGCTATACTTAGATTCTTCCCTTTTTACAGTTCTCCACTATGACTTTATTTAACAACAAATGATCTTTTGTTCCAGATGACTTTCTTTTATTGCCATTTTGTTCAACTGCCATAATTGAGGTTTCTTCTAAATGACCATAAACACTATCAGCATCAATTCCCATGTATAGTTTATACATTGTTGGAAAGCAAGTTATTGGTCTATAAGTTTTGGGGTAGCTTGCAGGTTCACTCAAGTAGGAGCATTGTTTTACCTGTTGTTAGCCAGATTGGTGTGTGTTTGGGGTGCACATATAAATAGTTCTTACTCATGGCTAGGTCTTCATGCAAAGATGTTAATACTTTTAACCAGAAGTTAGGCACTGTATCTGGGCCTGGAGTTTTCCAATTAGAGGCTTTTCTTAACTTTGTTTCAATCTCTCTGGCTGTTACTTCATCCCATTTCACATCCTGTACCTTTAAACTTCTTATTTTTTATTTTGCTTCTTTTATCCATTTAGCATCTTTGTTGTATTCCACAGGATCTTCATAGATACGTCTTCAAAAGGATCTTCATAGATACGTCTCCAAAATGCATCTATTTCTTCTTCTTTTGGCGGTCTTTCAATTCCTTTTATCTTGTTTTCCAATTCTCTATAAAACTTTTTTGGGTCATCACTAAATTGCCCATTTTGTACTTTTCCTTTATATTTATCTGTGTATCTTCTAAGTTTTTCTGCTTGTGCTGAAATTTTTAATTTATTATCTGCTATAGTGCATGATAGATCCTGGTCTCTTCTAATACTGCTCACTGTTTTTATCACATCTCTCTTTCTTAGTATTTTTGTTGATCTATTCCCCCTTCTATAGTCTTCTAACAGTAGCACTTCTTGTCTTAATTGCTTTATATTTTTCTCTATTCAATACTTCCATGATGGTATTCAATTTCTCCCCTTCCTTTGCCTTACTACCATGTGCTCTTGTGGTAGAACTTTATCAGATATTAATTTAGCTGCACAGTAACATATCCTGTTTACTTCTGTTATAGTGCATGGATCTCTATGGACAGTCTGAATTACTGTGTTCATTTGTTTTATCAGAATTCTGACTTTTGGGGTTTTATTGACCTTCTGCAGTCTATTTCTTCCCTTGATTTTAATATATCTATCTGTGTCCGTTAAATTAAGCAACCCTTCCTTTTGTTCATTTTCTTCCAGACTGAGGGCACATCTTTTGTTTTCCACTTTTTGTGGGCATTTTATAGAAGGTTCTATTGCATCTTCCTCTGGCACCTTATCTTCAATTTCATCCTGTGCCATCCGTTGCTTTCTCATATGGGAACTCACTGGCCTATCACTCCTCAACATTGACTGCATCAGAGTTTCTGCAGTCTCCTGTTCCTTCCCTTGCTGTCTAGCTTTAAGTGAACATTTATACTGGTTTCCTGTGGAAGGCACCAACATATCTTGATACAACACCTGACCAATTGCTTCCTGTTCCACTGGTTTCCCCTTAATTTGTATATCTGTTGCTCTATCCTGTTGTGGTGCTTTCTGCATTAGATTTTCTACACTGAATCCTTCACTTTGAAGGTACTCCATAACCTCGGTTTCTATTTCTTTAACTTCTCCATTACTGATCTCCTTTTCTACTTTTCCTTTGTCTTCTTATGTTTTGTATTGTACAATTTTCCATATCCAGATTCCTTTGCCTGTATTTCTCTTCAAATATCTTTGGTGTTGCTCTTTTTGTATTGGTTAGTTTTGCTTTCTCCTTGGCATAAATATTACACCATATTAAATCTCTTTTCCTTTACCATGTCCATATTTCTTCTTCAGATGTCTCCTGATCTTCCTGCTTCTCTTTACTTTGGGGACTCACTCCATCATGCTGTGATGCAGTATGTATTAGACTTTCTACATTAAATCCTTCACTCCACAGACACTCCATAACTTTAACTTTTATTTTACTAATCTTCTTTTTCACATTCCATCTTTGGGATATTAATTTTTTAATGTGAAATTTTCCATATCTGGATGCCTTTGCCTGTATTTCTCTTATAATATCATTGTGACTGCTTTCTCTATATTAGTTATCTTGGCTTTCTCCTTTGCATAAATATTGCACCATATCAAATCTCTCTCTCATTCCCATGTCCATATTTCTTTTTTATTCTTTTCAAAAATGTCTAGGTTTTGTTGTCTACATTTTCGCACTTCCTCAGATGCTTCTTTTTCCAAACAGATCAAAGTTTCTTGATCTATATACTGTTTTTCAAAAATCTGTTGTATTAATGAACACAATTTTGTATTTGAAGCTTCTGACAGTTTTTCCTGTGAAAATATTTTTCTTTCCTCTAATTTATCTCTTAATCTCTTTGAATATCCTGTCTGGTAATTCTAGGCTTTTTGCATAATAGTAACAATACATATTTTCTTTCTTATCCTCAACAGTCCACTCTATCGTCTTTATGGCTCTTCGTTGTCCTATCAGTTTTTGTGATTTTTGAGGACTGCTACTTCTTTCTACAACAAGGGGCTATTCTTCCCTTGGGCCTGTCCTGGCCCCATTGAAGGAAAGTTTCCGGATTTTGAGGATTCTACACTGTCATTGTTTCTAGTCCTGGCACCAGTGTGTCTACCAGGACTGGATACTTTTTTATCCTGGGACTTGTGTATGTACAGTCTATATATCAATGTCGCCTTGGTGAGATTTTGTGACAAACAGGGTCCACCTCATGACGGTACTCATCAAGACTTGAGGATGAATTCAACTTCAGCACTACTACTCTCCTTTGCTTGCTGAATTTTCATCTCTCCAAGCTGGTTATGTTTATGGATTCATCATTCCCAGGGTCAATTGATGGATCCCCTTTGTGCACGGGGATTACTATTGCTGTTCTTCACTCTGCTGGAACAAAGTCACTGCTCAGTCTATGGTTAAAGAGAGTGGCACATGGTACCATTAGGTCTTGTTTTAGAGGTTTGTTTAGTAAGGAGCCTGGGATGCTTTCTGGTCCCATAGAGGCTGTTTTTTTGGCCTTGCAGAGCACTTGCATGACCTGTTATTTAGAGATGCTCAATAGAGGACTGGTGTCAAGAATGCTTTTGAGTATGGCTGGTGGGGACGGGGCGACATTATTGCCAAATCCATCAGCTAGCAAGTTGGCAATTTTCTAAGGTTCAGTGGAAGCGGTACTGTCCACTGTAAGTTCAACAAACTGCTGGGCATTCCCTGTTAGGTTTTGGACATAGCTAGAGAATGCCTTAGGATTTTCTTCATACAGGGATGCTAACTTAGATTTGTAGCTAGCCTTAGAGGACTTAAGATATCTGATGTACTTGTTCAAGCTGTGGGGGGTATTCGTCCTCTGTTGAGTTAGTTCCTTCCTATTCTTAGATATCAGTTCCTTTCTTTTGGTATACAACTTATTTATACTTGCAGTCCACTTGGGTGGTTTGCTTTTTTGGGAAGACCTGGTTTTGGTCCTGTCATGAACAGCTGAGTTAATGCATTTGTTTAAGTGGCTATATAGGGCATTTGTGTGCTCCTCTGTTGGCTATGTTAGCAGGGGCTTTGAAACTTTTTATTCCATTGCGTCGTAGGCTATAGTTTGCTTTGAGAAATTTTTCTTTTTTGTTGCAATTGTGGGGGGGGGCAGATCTCATTTTTACTTTGAGAAAGATTTATGGTCTGATCTTACCAGGGAGGGCAACACACAGGGGGTTGTGCAGTGACTCCCCCATGTTGGTGAGCACTAGGTCTAGGACATTTGAGCTCCTTGTCGGGTGCAGACCAACTTTTCCAGGGTATTTGAATTAATATAGTCCAGGAACCTCGGAGAAATATTCATGCTCATGTAAGTCACCCAACTAATGAAGGAATAGTTGAAATCTCCCATGACCAAGGTGTTTGGATGTATATTTAATGACTCTAGCAAGACCAGGTAGGCAGTATAGTTCTCATGATTCATGGTAGGGGACTTGTAGCTAGCGATGATGTGGTAGGGTATTTACCTGCAATTATTTGGACCTGGAGTAGCTCAAGAGAGCCATAATGTTTTACAGTCTCAAGGTGTATTTGAATTTAATGAAGATGGATACAACTCTGCCTTTGGTTCTTTCATGCTCATTTTTGGGTCTGAATGTGTGAAAGGAATTGTAGACTTGTACAGCTGGGATGCCATCCATGGCCTTGAACTAAGTCTCAGTGATTGCACAGATGTCAGCATCTTCCAAGGTGAGGAGCGCTTACAGGCAGTACAGTTTACTGTTTAGGCTCCTAGCATTAAGCAGCATGACCTTCAGTTTGTTGCTAGTGGATTTCTTTACATCTGAAGTTTTGTTGGTTTGACACTTCCTAAAAAAGGCATTATGGGGGGGGGGGGTGAGCGTCTTTTCCAGTATCCAAAATCCTTGAAAAAGCAGATGAAAGCCATCTCTGGCAAAGCAGCATGGTTTGTCTACCATGTCTTCCATGGCTGACAGATACTGGATCTCCTTGGAGTGACACCAGAAGCTAAGCCAATTACTGAACTCAATCATTTTGTCTATATTGTGGTATCATCCTAGGTGAAAGTTGAATGCTGCTTAGGGCTAGGGATATACCTACTTGGGACAGAATCTAAGTACAGTCATGTCTCTCTCTCTCTCTCTCTCTCTCATGTGCAACCATACTGGAACTGGTCCTCACTAATATGGGAAAGTGTTGCACACCCCCCTACTGTAATGCCTTCACTGGTAAGATCAGACCACAAAATGGTCTCCTTTGAAGTAAAAAATAAAACCTGGACCCCCAGCTAAACTGGGAATATTCAGAAACTCTTCTAAGGCTAACTTCCTGCTGTTAAGTGAAAACCTGGCAAGCCCCTATAAACTCTGAGAACATTTCTGCCTATGCAGAACTGTTCACAGAAACCGTGTACAAGCATATTAATAGCTGTATGGAAGCATCTGTACCCACCAGGCAAAAGTACAGAACTAACAAAAAACAAAGCACCCAGGTGGAATCATAAAATCAAGGAAGAAAATCATGGCAAAAATTAGAAGGTGTAGCAACCAGCAGGATAAAAGCACTCTCATTAAACTAAACAAACAACTCAGAGGACAGATACAGTCTACCAAAGCCAAATGTGAGGCACGTTTGGCCTTCCAGACCAAGGACAACCACAAAGCATTTTTTAGCTATGTCCACAACCTCAAAGGCAATAGACATTTGTGTGCAAAGCTTATTGTAAATGGAGCCACCTATACTGAGCCAGAAGGTATAGCAAACCTCCTGGCTGATAAATTCAGCTCCAACTTTACTCCTCTCTCCTCCTCCACCTTCCCTTAGGAAATATTATCAAATACAACTCCCCCTACTATCACTAGGGAACAGGTCCTTAATGCTCTTTCTAAGACCAGCAACATTGCATCAACGGGCCCAGACAATATTCCAGGATGCCTTCTAAATATCATAAAACATGACCTATCAGGGCCCATAGAATTACTATTTAACTGTAGCCTCAAAACAGGCTTCATGCCTCATGAATGGAGAAAAGCAACAGTCGTCCCTCTGCACAAAGGTGGGCCATCTACAGACCCTGGAAACTACAGACCCATAAGTCTCACTAGTCTAATATGTAAAGCCATGGAAAGAATTATCATGGAGATGATCAATAGAGATATAGTAAACCTCCAGACACTGGACCCAACCCAGTTTGGTTTCATAAAGGACAGAGCATGCCTACTCAACCTGGTGGACTTCTTTGAGAAGGTCATCAAAGCAATGGATGAGGGCAAAATCATTCACACTGCCTACCTTGACCTGGCAAAGGCATTTGACACAATACCCCACTCAGGCTTTGTTGACAAACTCAAGAGGTTAGGTACAAACCTGTATGTTAGCTGGTGGATAACCAACTGGCTCACAGACAGGACCCAGGAATTTAGAATTGGGGAGTCCACCTCTACAAAGAGGCCAGTCACAAGTGGAGTCCCTCTGGGATCAGTCCTTGGGCTGCTCCTTTTTGGCATTTACTTCTCAGAAGTCAAGGCCAATGTCAGTGGTCTCTGGCTGACTAAATTTGCAGATGATTGTAAATTAGGAGCTGTCATTGAAACTCACACTGACACAAATGTTCTCCAGGAGGGGCTGACACAGACAAACAACTGGTGTCAGAGTCATGGACTAAAACTAAATGCCAAGAAATGCATAATAGTATCCTTTGGGAAGTTATCCATCCCTGGTAACTATCATATTGACAACACACCCCTTAGAGTTGACCCAGTAGTCAGGGACTTAGGGACACACACAGATAGTAATGTAGACTTTGATCATCATGTGTCTACAGTGGTGAGGAAATCATTCTATGTTGCGCAACTTATAAACAAGGGAGTCATTGTTCCACTGTATTCAGCATTCATCAGACCTATCATTGAGTACAATGCCCCTTTTGGTAACCAGGCATATCCAACAACTGGAAAGTCCACAGAGGTTACTCACTAAAAGAGTGCATGGAATAAGTAATATGTCCTATGCAGACCATCTCAAGGCCCTATCCCTGTATTCTGTCTCCTACAGGCTTTTGAGGGGAGATCTATGCTTGGTATACAGGGCATTGTCAGACCCCACTCTGATGGACTGCCTGCATATCCACAAAACAAACAGTACCAGAATTACTCATTCTAAAGAATTAAACCTCACCTGTATTATAAATAGGACCTGCAGGAGAGACAGGTATGTATCCCAGAGACTACTGCATCTATGGAACAAGCTCCACATCCTTGTCAAGCAGAGTTCCTCCCTAACCCAGTTCAAATGCAGCTTGGACAATTGGATGGGGAACAAGAAATTAATCCCTGGTTTGGCACCTATGTCTCTAATGGACACAGGTAACCTGTAAATGGTTCATCCCCCAGGCCTATGCTTACACTTACCAAGGGTATCAGAACTCGTGAGAAATTTGGGATGCATGGCTAGGCTTAAAAAGGCCCTTGTGGTTGTTAGCCTAGTAAACACCTATGAACCTCTATTCATATAGTCCAGAGAGGTGCATCAAAAGTCATTCACTCTAACATGTGCTATGACAGAGTCATGATGGAGTTGTTGTTGAGTCACTTGAGTGTGTGGGTGATTTCATGGATCCTGGCAGCTGACTAGTAGCTAACCATTACCTTCTCCTTGTTCAACCTGGTGAAGGGGACATCTCTGTGTCTCATTGTTGAGTTGCCTATGACCAGGACATTTGGTTTTGAGGTGTTTTGCCTTGGGGGCTTCATTGTTGAGATACTGATGTGTGTACTATGTGCAGTGGTGGATTTTGTTTGTGTACCAGTATGTGTGGGTTGTTTATGCTTGGGAGTTCTCTGGTCCTTTGGTAGGTTCTTAGCGAGTACCTCTGTGTATGTGGGTTTGTGTGTCTTGACTTTATCTTGTATGAGAGGAGAGGTGTATGAGCTAACAACCTGTTTGATGTCTTGTTTATTTTTATGTAAGAGGACTGATTCTAGTTTCATGGTATAGTTTCATTTCTCACATTCTGTATTTGTTTGCTTTAGGAGCAAGTGGTTGTTATTATACATGAGACAACTGCTACACTGCATCAGGATACCCACATCAATTAGCCTGGCTCCAGAAATGTTGGGAAACTGACTGTCCATAGTAGAAGGTAATTCTTAACTAGTAACTTGTGACAGGGCAAATCAGATCAGCTATTGCTGTGGGATTAACAAGGGGATTTATTCTTTAGAAGATTAGGGATGAAAACTGGGGTGGCACTTCTCAGTGCTCAGCTGAGTTGCCCGCAGTGCATAAATGCACAGCTGTGTTGCCCACAGAGCAGCAGGGACCCTGGGAGTGTCTCACTGACTGGTATCTAGGGAAAAAAATAGTTTCTAGACATTTGCATCTATACAGGGTACTGCTTACCTAACCCCCTGTTGTATGGCGCACAGCTACACACAAACACAAGGCTTATATACAGGAAAAATTAAACAGTTTTAAACTAGTCTGCCAAAAGGAAATCACACATTGATCCTTTCTCCAGCAATTCCCAACTCAGACAAGGCTATATCCACACTCTTCTGCCACAAGGGTGCAGGGAAGCCCTTCCTAATGTAAAATGGCAGGATTTGACTTCAAATGTATGAAAATCAGGCTAGATTCAGCAAGTCTTGACCTAGTCTATGCTATCTTAGCAACATTTCAGTGCAAAACAAGTGTAGATAATGAAGTAAGCACAAACAGTAAAAACAGTCAAAAAGACACAAATTAATGCAGTAAAACAGTAAAGTATGATTGTAAAGTGTAGATAAAACACAAAATAAACTTAATTTCTTGTTCTTAGATTTGGATAGCTTGGATTCAAGCAGAAACACTCTAGACCTCTGGTGAAGGACACCAAATGCAGAGCAGCTCCATTTAATTGAGCGAAAAACTGCACAAATGTGAGGTTTATATACAGGTGAAATTAAACAATTTTAAACTAGCCTGCCAAAAGGAAATCACATATTGATCCTTTCTCCAGCAATCCCTAGCTCAGACAAGGCTATATCCACACTCTTCTGCCACAATTTTGCAGAGTTGCCCTTCTTAATGTAAAATGGCTGGATATGAGTTCAAGTGTATGAAAAACAGGCTAGATTCAGCAAGTCTGTATCTATTCTATGCTAACTTAGCAATATTTGAGTGCAAACAAGTGCAAATAATGAAGCAGGCACAAACAGCAAAAGCAATCAAAAAAGTACAAATGAATGCAATAAAACAGTAAAATACAGTCACACACAAAATAACCATAATTTTTTGTTTTTAGCTTTGGATGGCTTGGATTAAAGCAGAAACACCCTAGACCTCTGGCAAATGATGCCAAATGTGGACCAGCTCCAGTTAATTGAGATTTGTGAACTTATATTGACAGAGACATAAATTTTGACCAACATGTATACATTGTTTTAAGAAAGTCCTTCTATATTGCACAGCTTATAAATGAAGGGATTATGTCTACATCTAGGGATGTCATTGTCCCACTTTACTGAGCCCTCATAATGCCTATCAAATGTCCAGATTTTCGCAAAATGTCCAGATTCTTGCCTCATATTTTTGGTCTGTTCCACATAAGA
Organism: Protopterus annectens; assembly: GCF_019279795.1. NCBI lineage: Eukaryota > Metazoa > Chordata > Ceratodontiformes > Protopteridae > Protopterus > Protopterus annectens. The sequence goes on from NC_056748.1 coordinate 506,280,632, forward strand.
TGTGTGGTTTATAGGCAAATCACCGAGGATTACAGTCACTAAATAATGACATACATTTGAGTTTCAGACTAAATATTCTTCAGAAAATGCACACAAAACACAAAGCCCATTAGTCTATTAACTTTCAAAATTTTTAATTGCAATATTTAAAATCTATGCTTATTTTTGGGCCTCTGTCCCCCCATTATTTTAGGCTTTGTCCAGATTTCTTGCATTAAGAGGTTGAGAGATATGGCTCTCATTAGGCCAGTTATTGAGTATAATGACCCCTTTGGTGTGTATCTGGCCAGACACATACAACTTGAACAACCATAGAGATACCTTACTAAAAGGATACAAGGGCTAAACAGCATGTCCTACATTGATCAAATGGAAGCTCTGTCAGTATACCCATCCTACAGACTGCTAGGAGGTGACCTGTGTCTGTACAAGGCATCCGCTGACCCATTACTGATGGATCAACTGGACATCAGCAAGTCAAATGACACCAGAAATACTCAGTCCAGGGATCTAAACCTGTTCTGCAACATCAACAAAACAGTTCAGAGGGACAAATATGTTTCACAGAAGATACCACTGCTGTGGAACAGACTGCCCATCCACATAAAACAAAGTTCATCCCTGTCCATATCCAAGTGCAACTTGGATCTGTCCATTAGTAGTACCGGGGCAGTCCTTGGGTAAATATTCTTCTTCCTATACACAGATGCAAGTTACACTTGAATATGGACATGGGTGAACTTTGTTTTATGTGGCTGGACAAGTATATCTCACAGAAGATACCACTGCTCTTGAACAGACTCCCCATCCACATAAAACCAAGTTCATCCCTGTCCATATTCAAGTGCAACGTGGATATGTGTATGGGAAGAAAAAAATGTACCCCAGGACTGCCTCAGTACTACTAATGGACAGAGGCAGCTCCTAAATGCTTTGTCCCATTCATGGTCCACCCATATTATCTGTGGTATGATCCTAGTTATTCTCTTTAGGAGTAATATATAATTATAACTATGGGATGGGTACGGCCAATCTCTAATCAAATGGGATAGGTAATTTAAGCACAAAAAGGAAAATTGGCTAGGCTTAAAATGGCCTGCAAAGGGAGTTAGTCAAGTAGTTACCTATATTTACATGTCACAAGTCTGCTTTTAGTGACACAGGCAATGAACTTAAAGTGAGATAAACTGTTTAGAAAACATGTGGAATGTAAAGTATAATGCTATTACCAAAAAACAGTAATGTTAGAAGACACATACTCTAAATTTGCTGCATTGATGGAAAAGAGAAGATTGGATGTTACTACCTCCAGAGTAAGATGGCACTTGGAAATGCATTGCTCTGATCTATCTGCTAAGATACGCAATGTATGAGCCTGCTTAGGAAGGACCATAGTGGGAAGGACATATGCCTGGATATATTAAAAGGATAATGCAACGGGACTACAGAACTCAACTAGAATTTCTCACATCAGTTTGCGTCATTTAATGTTTATAGTTATAGTCACTAAATTAAACAAAACCAATGTTTTGAGAGATTCTTTTCATTGCGGGGCTGGGAGATGGTGGAACTTACTTCCAACTGAAATAAGGAAGAAAGAGACTTTAACTCACTTTAGATATAGTTTGGGTAGTTGAGTAGGGAGGAGGACCTTTTATTGTAGATTATTTCGTGGCAAACACTTTGAACACCTTTTGTGGCTATGAGTTTGGTGTTATTAACATTGAATATAAACAGAAAAGATAAGAACCAATTGAGAAGGGTATCATATTCTGAATAGGAGCCAAGTGTGGACCCTTATACCAAATAGAAGAAAAGGACAGAACAGTAGCAGAATGAATCCTTAGAAGAAGAAGAGAAAATATTTTATTTGTGGCATACCTAAAGATGCTAAGTGTTAGCTGGACCACATTTACTTGGGTTGTCATAATGAACAAAGTACTAGCCTTAGTATCAAGGTTAGCTGGTGGAAAAAAGCTATAGTGAAAATGGCTGTTAGTTATACAGCAGTAAAATGGGAGGCGCCCACCTCCTGGGTATGGAAGAAAATGAGATGGTAGAAGATCCTGTGGAAGTCAGGTTTCAGAAGAAACTTTAGCATCCCTGAACAGGTTGTCACCATGTGAGAACAGCTGGGAGTAAAATCAGATTGCTGTTGGCTAGTAACTGCAATGCCACAGTGTCCTCTAGGATTCCTATGCAGTATGGCAGAAGTGTGGGACACTGACACAGTGGACTTTAGTTGACTGAGAAGTGAGATGATAAATAATATACAAGGGTTGGGGGGATCTGACAACAGCAAAATGACACTGGGTGTGCACTAAAGAAGGAAATGGAAAAAAGGTGAGACTCTTCACTTGGTAGCCATTCTGGGTAACAGATGGAAATACAAGACCAAGTGGTAAGGAGAATATAAAGATTTATGACGTGGCTTGGAAACAGGTGGCTATCTACAGATTCCCATCACTAGTGCAAAGAAGCTGACCACTGTAGTCAATAAAGGGCAAAACTAATTCTTTAAATATACAGGGGGACACAGTGAGAATAGATTGCTCAAGGCAGTGATGCAGAATTGTGAAAAAGCAGGAAACTGAGGGGGAACCCTGAACAAATTCTGTATCTTAGTGTTTGGAGATAAAGAAGAAGAAGTTGATACTAGTATGGTAGGGTAAAAGGGAGACAGAGGTGCACTGCTCCTAGGGGGTTCTCCCTGAAAAAAGTATTTGTCCTAATGGGCTTATCTGTTTAAGAAATGTAGGTCTTAGGCAAGTACTAGACAAGGAAAGCAGGAGGGTTTCTTAGGATATTTAAAAAATGTTTTATGAAACTGATTTTAAGAAAATCTGCTCTTCATTTATGCTAATGTACTGTATAATGTTCAAGTGGAAACTGTTACATAAAGACTCTTAGCAAACAATAATTACACAGTATGACACAAACAGCAAAAGCAGATACTAAACATAACTCAGAAAAATAGATTATTGATACTGTGATATGGCAGCCTTATTTCTTGTCCTACCACAGTTTGCTGTATTTCTGCATCCAGTGAGACTCAGACTTTTGTATGCTGGGAGGATATATTCATTTCTGAAATGAAAGCAGTGAAGACAAAGATTTGATAAATTTAAAATGTGTGTATATGTAAGTATGAATTCAAGCAAACAGCAGGATTATGCAGTTTGAAAGAAGCTTGAAAAAGATAGGCCGATTATGCCTCTGGCGATAGGATAGCTTCCATTAAGGTAAAAAAAAAAAAAAAAACTATAAAGCTTTCTTAAACTGTTAATCTATTATCCTGATAGTGTGGTGAAAAGAAAGCTCTGAGCTACTTGTTTAATTATGTATGTTATTTGTCTACAGGAGATTATGAGCATTGAATTATAACTGACTGTATGCATTTGGGTAAACCGTGATGAAGATAAAGCTAATTATGAAATTATCCTGGATCAAAGATCTGTGAAAGCAGCCTGCAAAAGGACAATTAAGCCACATACAATACGACATATGGGAGTAAACTATCTGCCATCAGACATGCCAGAGGTGGTGAAAGAAATAGTAATACAGCCGAAAGGCCAAAACAAAAGGGTGAGAGGTTCAGGAACATTCTAGGAAATGATGCCAGTGTTGTGTGCTGCTGTAGCAAGAAATTAAAATACCCTGGATTTTAAAGAATGGCTGTGAAGTCAGTACTGGCAGAGACACTACAGAGATGCACAATACTGGAAAACTATCTGTGAGAAGCAGAATACATGCACTGTAAATGGTTTATCTATACCCTAATTACAACAGCAATATGCATACAAAGACAGGACAGGAGAATAGCATGAAGAGAAGGTTCTCCTTAAATAGAACTAGTGTGTGTGTGTGTGTGTGTGTGTGTGTGTGGGAGGGGGGGGTAGTAGCGGCAGGATTGTGACTAAAAAATGAGCAGAATACAAAGTAAAGCGTGGTGACAATGAGATGATACAGCAAGACAAGGTGGAGTTAAGGGGGAGGTCTTTCATAAGCCTAGGTAATAAAATTAGGTGATGTGGCAATGACAGATATTTATCATTGCAGGTATGATCATTTATACTACACAGTAGTCTTAGTTGGATGTGATGTTTGCAAGATGCAGAATTTCTGTAATTACACACAAATACTGTACAAAAATGAGCAAAAAGACAAGAAATGAATAAATTTAATTGTGAACTTTAGTCTGGAAGGGATGGCAGTGGGATCCTTCTGAATGTTTACAACAGGGAAAGATAGGATAAACGTCACAGAAAAAGAATTACGCTGTAAGTAAAGAAAGAAAAGTGGAAAAATAAGGGCCATACCTCTTACCCTCCAAGCACAAGAAATCTGGACAGTGCCAAATATAATAGGGGCCAAAGGCCCTGATATAGGGACAAATTTATATATTGCTGTTATAAATGTATAAAGTTGATAAGATAACAGTTTGTGTATTAGCAAGATTTTTTCTGAAGGGTATGAAGTCTAAAACTCAAACTTCTATCATTATTTAGTGACATTCATTTTCAATAATTTGCCAGAAAACCCACATATTTTATGAGGAACAGACCAAAAATATGAAGCAAAAATCTGGACAGTTAAGAAATATATAAGCACTGACTTTACTAGCACATAGAGATGGAATTTCCTGATGTGCTAATCCAGCTAAAATTGTGCAGAGAAAAGTGAGCCTTGCAAGAAAAACTGGTACACCGGACCCAGTCCTATTCACTGAAAAACACATCACTGGCTGGGGAGCAGAATTAGGCCATACAAGTTATGACCTGCTAATAGCCTTCACGCTGTAGACAAGTTGGGTTACTTCAGTCTCAGACTATTTAATATGCAATTCAGAGGTCATACACAAAAACAGGCACATATGTGGTGGGATTACTAGGTTAACAAAGAAACAAAAACATATGAATTGTGATTTGTTGCTACAAAGATATAGTGCAATGTAAATGGTTAAGAGAGGATGAAAATCATTAAAGGGCTGTTTAAAAGTCAATGAGTAGTAGGAAAATGTGTTTGGAAGAGACCAGAGAGAAAAAGCTAAACAGAAAATTGCATAGACCCTGATGGAAAATAGTAGGCCTTTCAACAGGACATGGCAAGTAGACACAATAAAAATGGTATATGAGGAGATGTTGTGTGGAATGCCAGTGCAAAATCTATGAAAAGAATAAATTTATTTATATTTATTTATTTCAGTTTGGTGACCGGGGAGGTCCACTGGGCTCAAGAGCCCATTTTCAGTGGAGGCCTAGGGAGAAAAGCTCCACAGTACAATGTTAAATCACATAATGAAAATACTAGTAAAATACAAAGAACAATTATTACAACCAAAATAGGTGGAAATTCCACAAAAACAGTTGGTATACAGTATGAATTAATTTAAAATGAAGCAACTAAGATGTTAAGAAGAATTGTCCTGGAGGACGAGTGGCATAGAACATAAGGCTGGAAGTAGGTATGTTAGTTACATTAACAATGTATGACTAAGAGGCAAATTAGAGAGGTATGAAGTTTAGCCAGGAGAGGAGGAGGAGGGGAGCTTGGGAGGTATAGAATGAAGAGTACAGTTACATTTTCTTTGAATGTGCAGGTAGCAGTGGAGTTGTTTTGAAGGAGTGTAGGTTGTAACAGTTCCTCAGTGTAGAGGGCAGGGCATTCCAATTTTAGCTAGGGTAAAGGAGATTAGAAGCTGACCAGCTGGGCGCTTGGTTTGTGGACGGAAATAAGGTTTTGGTGAGAAGATCTGAGGGGTCTGGTGGGGGGGGGGTATAAGGTTGAAGAATATTTGATAGTGTGGGGCAGCTGTTTGGCCGAAATATTAGTTTGTGGGCTGAGACAATATGGAGGTAGTCTAGTTGATTAGGGAGTTCTAGCCAATTTAAAGTTTGAAGGGAGGTGCAGTGATGAGATAGGGAATTTGCCTTGGTGGCAAATTTGGAGATTTTATTGTAGCATACTTCCAGTTGGTGGGTTAGGTGAAGATAGATTTGTAAGCAGAGGAGCACACCATAGAAGAGAGATGGAGGAACAGTGTAGTGGCCAAAGGTATGTCTAGGGAGAGGGAGAGGGAATTTCTTGATAGTAGGGGTATATTATGTTATGTTTTTCTTTGGGGTTGATTGATTGGATGTTTGTATTGAATTTTAGAATTTTGGTGCTCCGTAGATGGTGACCCCTAGGAGTTTACGATGTCAATGATAATTGTTTAATAAGGTGTAAAATTTTGTTCAGATTTTTTTGGTGGTTTTGGGTGGATTTATTGTGAGTGAATAGAAAGATTTTTAGTTTTTTAGTTTTGTAAGCATTAAGTGGTTTGGTGTTTTTGGTGCATGATTGAGAGAGTTGGAGACTTGTTAGAGAGACTTGTCTGTAAGATTAGTTGGCAGAGCAGATCAAAGTTAGATGCTGTGAACAGGTAATTTGAATTGCTGGTGTGAATTTGTGGGTTGTGGGTTGATGTTGTGGAAGATGTTGAATAGCAGAAGAGTGGGAAGGAAGGGAACTCCTGCAGGAAGGGGAAGAGCCTGGGCTCCTAAATTTCTGGACCAGGACAGGAGGTAGCTGGAAAAGATTGGCAGGTTTTTGGGGAGTTAGTGGGAGGATTGAGAGGATTAGTAGATGGGATTAGTAGATGGGAGTGGGAGAAGGTATAGAGTATGGTATATGAAACTACTGATGAAGATAAGTTAGAGTTGTGAGAGTATTGCTGAATTACTAGGAAGAGGGGAAGGAGAATTCGAGGTAGAGTAGGAAGGGTGGTTGAGAAGGGCTGGGCTGGGAGTGAGAGAGCAGTTGGGGTTCAGAGAATGAGGTTGGGAGAGGGTGAATATGGGTTTCAAAGAATTAAGATGGGGGAGGTTGTTTATGATGGATATAGCTTTTTCCAAAGATCTCTCTCTTTGTTGCATTTTTTTGGGTTTCTTAGTTAGTCTTGTGTAAAGTTGAAGAGATTGATTTGATATGGTGGGATTATGATAATGAATGGTGGGATTATGATTAATGATTTTTGCCAGTCAATATTTACATCTCCATTATGTAGGTTTATGGTCATTTAATTTTAGAATATTGTGCACTCTCACAACTTTCATCCCTGAGTGCTCTTGATAAGTTTAAAACTCAAACTCTGAGCATTCACAGAGGAGGGTAAGAAAGAGATGTGCTTTCTTATTTTTCATGATAATCCTTTATATACTAGACCCTGTATAGCTACTGGTAGGGAGTGTTTGGTTTATTTATTTAATAAAATACGTAACCGTAAATAGGCCTGACTTTGAGGATCATCAGTAAATCTAAGAGGAGTAAGGCTAAATTAGAGGGCCTAAATCTTAGCACTTGAGACAGACAAGTCTGTATTTCCTTGATGGAAGAAAGGAAGTTACTAAATGTTTTGGCTTACCAAATGTTTTGGGCTACCAACAGTTTCTGTCTTTCAGAGAGCGATTGAAAGGGCTTTACGTTGTAGAGCAGTCACATATCTGGAGAACAGTGGTCTGAGAGGCAAAAGCAAAACTTCACAACTTGACAGTCTTCTTATTCCATTTCACAGAATTCCATGACAGGATCATTGATGACACAATCAGGGAAACAGGAGGCCATATATAAATACTGGGGTATAGATGATGAATCAGCATTAAAAATTGAAAAAAATGAGAGAAGAGATCAGTAAGGAATATCAGAAGACTAAAACTAGTATAGAAAACTATATGACAAATAAGAATAAAGTCCAAGCTATAAATTACTTTACTTCTTCCTGTTCTAACCTATGACTTTGGTTTGATTGATTTGCTCCAAACAGCATTAAATCAGTCGCACAAGAAAACAAGAAAAATGCTTATCAAATGATGCATAAAAAACACTGCATACCAAAATTATACATTCCTCTGAAAGAGACATGGGCCTCCTCAAAAATGACTACATGTATAAATTCAGACGTATTTCTCAACTGTACTGAAATCCTAGGAATTTACTGATTTTGAGCTCAAACTAATGGGGTGCCATGAATTTCCGAGTGACCCCCTTCAATTCCCGATTTCTTTTTTTTTTATTTTATTTTCAATTTTAAAGTATGGCTTTGCTTAGTTTTACAGAAACATTTCAGAACAGAAATGGAAATCAGATCTATGGCAGACATGAATCAGTCAACAACTGAAGGTGCTAAAAAAGCAGCACACAAATAAAAGGACCAGTAGTAAAGGAAAGACAATGTGAAAGTCCGCAAATATAGTGGCAAGGACAGAGAACTTCCAGGTCAACCACATGCTGATCAAGATTTGATGCAGGGATGGTTAAGAGGAGGTGAATTTAAACCAAAATCTGAAAGCCTAATAATGGTGGCCAGCAATCGTAGGCTATGTACACATTGGTTTACAAAGTCCATTGAAAAATTGGGAGAAAACCAGACAATTGTAGGTTCTGTCAAATAGAAATGGAAACAGTTGCACATCTTGTTGCTTTGAGTAATACACTCATGGCTGAGGATGTGTATACTGAAAGGCATAATTATGTTAAATGACTGTTGTACTGGAGAATCATACCTCTCAATTTCTTAATCCAAGTATTCTGGACAAAGCCAGAAAGAGTAGTGGGTGAAATGTAAAAAAATAGGAGAGATTTTTAAATAATCCTTTTGCCAATATATTTTCTAGAAGTCCTGTTATGCATGCAAATTTAGCATTGTACTTAGTTCTGTGAGCCCAGGACAGACCAGTCCTCTTGTCCTGTAAACAAACTGCAAATAAATAAATGAACAAACACCTTCACTTGTGAATACAGGTAGAGGTGGAAAGTTAATGCTACAAATGAAGAAAACAGCGGAAACAAATTTGAACAATATGGTGCGACTCCCTAGTAAATGGTGGCATGAACAGGTGAAGTTATTGTTTAGTTTGTCTTAGGCAGGGGTCCCAAACTCAAATGACCACTGGTGCTGTAGGATTACCAAACTCAGGTAAGGGCCGCAGTCTCCAAGACAAAAAGAAATTCAGGCAGTGTAGCTAAAAAGGTAGTATTGTTGCTTCCCTCATCTATAATTATGCTGGTTTAAGTACTGCTTGAGGTCCGGAGGTTGTGAGATAGAGAACCCTGGTTTACTGTGTCTTAGAATTAGATATATTTTGTCGGCAATGTCATTTTTTTCTGATTGCCTATATTTTCTTTTGTTTTTTACTGCTTTGCTTTAACATCTTTTTCATTCTAATAAGAACGAATCCCCATTTTATCAGGTTGATTTAGGTGTACAGTGCTGTTTCTGAAAAGGTAAAAGGTGTACAGTGGTCCCTCCATAGTGCTCTGCCCTTGTGGATCTGAAGGTAAATCCTCACCACATGGGAATGAATGGACTAAAATCCAATACAGAAAAAATACAACATGAAAATAAAAGATAAAAGTACTTTAAGCACGCAAGAAAGACTGCTAAAGTAAGAAAATAATAGTAAATATACAATAACACAGTTACTGCATATTTGTAAACAGCACTATATTAGTGACCATAGGGGACATACTAGAAGAGAGCTAGTGATTAGGAGGTTTAAGCGTAGTACTAAGAGAAAGTTGCTGGTTGAGAAAGAACTAACAGCTAAAAAATGAAGTGGCTCAGGGATCAGAAGAAACTTACTCAAGTGTACTGGATTTGCATAAAGTATGTAAAAGAGATTCAAGGAAAAGAGGAGACGCGGATATTTGATGTAACACTGTGCAACTTGTATTGATCTGGACAAAAAGTAAAGAACAATTAAATTGTGTTAAAATGCAATGGCTTTCCACCATGCAGACACAAGGCTCAGGGTTTGATTATTACAAGAGGTGACTGTGCAGGCTTAAAATGGCCCACAAGGACAGTTAGCCTAGTACTATTCTATGAACCTAAGAAAACTGTCAGCAGGGTAAATGATAAATATTTCTAAATTTGGACTATTCGGATACACTGCAGAAGTTTCCAAAAAGAAGAAAGCCTGTTAAAAAGTGCTCAACTACACACATATTAAAAAGACTGGAAACAACCAGCCCCTCCACAGAAGCAAAGTTTACTGATAAAAGCTTTGAGTCCAGCATGAAGGATTGTACAAAGTCTACAGAGAAAGAACCTTCCAGAACAGTTTCCCAATATGTGCACAGTAACCTTAAGTGATATCAAGTTATTATATGAAAATGGCATCAACTATAGAATAATTTAAATGAATAATGCAAAATGTTCTTAGGTGTGGATAGATAAAGTGCCATATGTGATGATATGGCTGTTTTGACAGTTTCAAACACTTGGGGGCAGGGTGCAATTGGAAAAGTAGAAAAACCCAGCTTAACCCGTGTTGTACATTAGAAGGTGTGTTGCTAACAGCAGAAACAAGCTTTATAGGCAGAAAACAGGAAATCATGTGACGGTAAAACCAGCTGTATTTTAGGCCTGAGCTCAGTAGGTTTGATAGATGCATTCACCACTAACCATGCTTATCTTCTTCTCCCCTCGTAACTTTCACTTACATGTGACTTCACTTACACCCTAGTGTGCTAAGTATCAAATATATATCTGTATATAAAATATTACAATTCTGAATCATTCAGTAGCTTTTATCCAGAATCTCTATCCAGAGTTCTATATTCCAGATATTTACAGTATTGCATTTTCTTTCAGCAGAATACTATTGCCATTCATTCCTTTAATTGAATTCAACTTCACAGAGAGGACACGCTGTGGAACACACCAACATGCTATGATCATAGCCTGCTCACACATTTGTTACCAGCTCAACAACTGACAAACATAAAAAGCATTTCTGTAGTTTAATGACAACTAATTTATTTTTCCCCATCTTGTATGCAATATATATGCTGCACTGTGAGGTGACCAGTTCAAAATCTGGTTGTGATTGCCAGGTAATATGAGACTCATCTTCATCAGCAAGATAATGCAAACAAAATGATAATGTGGTAAGGCAGCCATATTTACAGAAAAAGAAGTGAGGTTAATAACATGAGGAAACACAGTGTTGTTTTAATCCTGGAGTTACTATAATTCTTCAAAACTGATATGAAATCACTTCTTGACAGTAGGCAGTAGGTGAAAAAAAGACAGAATAAAGGAGACAAGTAGGGTGGGTGACCGGTCACCACTCCCCTGCCAGAGGCTATTCCATATAAGCCTCCAAACAGCCTTTGTGCCATATGAATAGAGGACAGCAAGAATCAGCCCCCTACAAAGAGGTGGGGCATCAATGGACCTGGATAATTATACACGCATAAGGCTGACCAGTCTCATCTGTAAGACTGAAAAAGGATAATTATGGAACTAATAAGAAACACCACACGTGATCTACAGACTCAATCCTTGCCAGTTCAGTTTTGTTAAGGGCAAATCCTGCCTACTTAACCTGGTTGATATCTTTGAGAAAATTATTAAAGCAATGGATGAGTAAAAATCATACACACTGCATATCTAAAGTATAGAAAAGTTTTAAGCACTATCCCACACTCCAGTATTATTGATAAACTGTTCCAGTTAAATGTAAATTCATATGTAACCCACTGGATAGCAAACTGACTCACTAAAAGAATCCAATAAATTAGGGTGGGTGGCTCTACTTTCTCCAAAAGACTAGTTACTAACAATGGTCCTCAGAGTTTAGTCCTTAGGTTTCCTCTTTGGCATTTATTTCTCAGAGGTCAGAGTTAATGATATGACTATAAACTTGGTGCCATCATAAACGGTCAAGAAAACACCAAAATCCTCCAAGAGGGCCTTTCCCAAACAAATAGCTATTGACAAAACCATAGCCTAAATATCAATGTTAATAAATGCATTATAATGTCCTCCATTAAGCATGATGTCCCCTGTAAATATTACATTGATAGCATGGCCCTGAAAACTGATTTGCATACTTGGAGAGGGATCAGGGAACCTACATTGACAATTAACTGTTCTTAGATCACCATGCATCCATTATTGTAAGAAAGTAATTCTTCACTACATAACTTATTAGTAAGGGATATGATCACTCCACTGTATTTAGTACTTATTAGGTCATTGAGTATAATGTCCCTTCAGTATGCACCTGTCTAAATACTTGACACATCTTAAATGACTGTAACACTTTCTCTTGAAGAAAATCAAAGGCCTAAATTAAGATACGCCGACCATCACAAAGCCTTGTTCCTCTTACTGGTATCATACAGAGTACTGTAAGGTGACCTCTGCCTTGCTTATAGAGTCTCAACTTGGCCAAGCCCTTTCAGACCTACTGTATATCAAGTTCAGTGATGGCACACTCACTCACTCAAGAAATGTCACTCTCTTCTGCAACATAAATAGAACATGTCGGAGTGATTTTTTGTTTATTGACATTTGATTACCAGGAAAGTCTGACTGGTTAGAAGCCCATTTTTAGAGGCGGTCCAGGGAGAAAAGCTTCAAAAATATTTATATATCACAGACAATACCAGTTCTCTTGTATAGTCTCCCTCTCAACACTAACCAAAGTAAGTCTCTCACACTGTTTAAGCATAATTTGAATGAATGGATGGAAAACAGCAAATTCACCCCAATTTAGCAGCTGTCTCCCTTATGGATAGGGGTAACATGTAAATGTCTGCCTGACTCTTGGCTGTTTGTACTTATAGTACAAGGGCTACAAATGTCTTGGGAATGAATCACTAGGCATCAAAATATCCTCATGCCTCAACAGGTCAGTATATGACCTTGCTGACACATGAAGTCTTACGTATATTTATATGAACTGTTGAATTTTTCCAGTGTACTAGACATTTGTTTTGTCACAGGAATTGCTTTTTTACTATTTACAGGGTCATTCAACTTGCGGTAAAGAGAAATGTACATTTTTGTTGCTGCTAGTCCCTTTTCTGTGATGTTATTAGTCCCCAGAGTGGGTATATTTAGAAATGTGTCAACGCAAAGCCCACAGACTGGGGGGTGGGGGTTTACATGGAAGCACAGACCCTCTGAAAAGGTAATGTTTTATGACTGTTGTGTAATTTGCTTACCTGTAGTGTTTTGTGTTAAATTTCGACATTTCAATTATAGTATTTTGAGTTTCAGCTAAAGTAGGTTCACTGTTTATCTGTCAATTCATAAGATAGGGAAGGTTCTTGAGAGTAGGGAACAACACAGAATGGCAAAAAGCATACCAGAGTTAGTGCCATAGAGAGAGAGGATTAGGCTTTTGGAGAATGTAGGCACCTGAGAACATGTGCATTCATGTGGTTAGAGAAAAGAAATGGAGCTTGCCCAGTGCAAGAAGCAGTGGGTTACAATAACCTTGAACAGATTAAAAGACAAGTAAAAGGAAAGAAGAATGTATCTCAAACCAGTGCTTGTAAGCAAAGGTCAAAGGTCAATCGTCCAAGTGCCAGCACTGAATAAGAATAGCACATCATCATAACTAAGCGTGAGAGAATATCATTAGATAGCAACAAGAATTTATTAGGAATACTAGGTCTGGTAAAAAACGTGACAAAGTTGAGCTAAAAGGTTGTCTTATGCTAACTGTTAAAATGCTGGGACTTGCAATGCTGAGTTTAGGAATGTGGATACAGAATGATTTTCTTGGAATATCCACTTTCCTCCAAGATGTGCCATTCTTGGATTTGGTTTATATTCGTTCAGGAGGTATGGCATGTTTGTGCCCACATTAGGTAGTGCAGGGGGCTTGCCCCCATGTAAAACAACACATGAAAGGATGTTTGAAATTAATTTTTCAGTATTTTTTGCTTCTTTTATGGCATTTTAGAAGTTGATATGAAAATCCTGTCATTTCAGTAAGAAGCTTTTCCTTACTCTTGGGCTGTGAAGTGACATGAAGTTAGACATTAATTTCTTTTTCCCAGTTTGTAACTTACCATTTGCTTTATACATATGAAATCACCACTGGTGCAGTTTCTATTTGTGTTCTGCCAGTCACTGCAAGTGTTTGGGATTTTCATTCTTTTGCACAGTTGGTGAGGTAGTATATAAGTAACAGAGGATTAGGCTGGTGCAAAGCATTTACACATGGAAAGTCTATGCTTTATCATTGCGGAATTTTGTTTTTCAGTTGAGATGAACCTTTAATTTATTTGTTTCATCTGGATGAAGCTTCCATTAACTGAGATTCAATGAAGCATAGAGGAAATGTATGAACAACTGCATTTGTAAAAACAACAACTTACATTTGTTTAATAATATATTAATGAATATCTGATGTAGAGCAGTACTGCATTTGCAGGTTCATAAAGGTTATCCTACATTACTAAGATGTAAAGAAAGATCAGTCTGTTTGCTGGCATTACCGGTCATTATCTGCTTAACGTGTATATGTTTCTGCAAGCACTATTTGATCCTATTTTGCTTGCTTATAATTACTCTAAGCCAGCATTCTATATTTGTAATCATTACCGCATGTTGACTCTATTAATGATGATGTGCTAATTATTTTTATGTATAATTGGGCAGCTTTTCTCTCCAGGCCTCCTCGGAAAATAGATCATACCCGCAATGACAAAGTCTGTTTAAAAAAAATGAAATTAATAAATAGTGGCTCACAGTATATGTTTTCCCAAGATAAGTAAGTATGTCCACAAAGAAAAGACTCAGTCAGCACTCTAGCAAAATCCTTTTGAATTTTCCATCTTTACACAACTGATAGCAATCTGAAACAAAAATCCAACCCTACATTAAATTGATAAATACATACATACATCCACATCGGATAATGCAGAGACTTGTAACTGTATACAGGGAAGCATAGCTCTTTCTGCTGAAGCACTAATGGCATGCTAGAGCTGATAAAATCTGTGGCAGTGAATGTAGCAATGTGTTATACTTTACTACCTCAGACATGTACATTAGTGGGCATGTGTGTATGGAACCAAATAAGGATTATCCAGCAACTAATATACTCAAAAAAAAAAACAATGCCAAAGGTTGAAGCCCCATTCAGGTTGAGTTTCTATGTAATTTGCCCACTGAGTGCCAAAACAGGCTCCAGCCCTCCTCACATCCTTGTACTGGATGAAATGAGTAATCATAGAAATGTTTGTATGTGCATATATCTAGATATACATATACAAGCACACACACACATTATTTATTTATCCTTTGTGGACCATGTTAATTCCTCCAGGCTGGTAGCCTCTTTTCATGAGAGACCTGAGGTAGTATTTATACTGCTAGGGGAAATTAGGCCAGGGCATCAGGGAGCTTCCACTGCTCTTTTTGATAGTTGCTGTGGGCCCTTTTGTGTTCACTTTAGCTGCCACCAACCCAGGCAGATGGGGCCTCTGTTTAACATCTCATCTGAAGAACAACACACTCCTTTAGGCTGCACTGCAGTATCAACACTACATCTCCCTGGTGTGGGAGTACAAGCAAAATTTCACCAACCAGAAGAGCAAAAAATTAGCAGCAAAGGATGAGAAGCACAGGTGCAAAAATCCAGCAAAATTCCGTTTATTGCTAAGCACCTTTGTCAGGTTTAAAATCACCAAACATCTTCAGAAGTTTAGTGATTTTAAACCTGATGAAAGCTCTTACCAATAAATGGTATTTTACTGGATGTTTGCACCTCTGGTTCTCATCCTTCATGTGGGAGTATAACCGAAAGCCTTCTGCACTAAAGGCGAGGTACTACCTGTGACGCCACTGACACTAATATGTGTGTGTGTGTGTGTGTGTGTGTGTGTGTGTGTATAAATATATATATATATATATATATATATATATATATATATATATATATCTACACACACACACATAGCTAGAATGCTAGAGTATTATGAAAATATTATGAAGCAGTGGATAGTGAACTACCAAGCAACATCAGAGATGGTCACAACAGAACTATATCTGGAAATAGCACAGCAGGGATGATACTTACGGTTAGGAGAGGTAAAAGGGATGAAGGGTATTGCTCTCTTGCAATCATGCAGCTTTGTAACAGTGTTGCTGCTTTCTCATAAGCATAAATCTGGCAAACTCCATACTGTGTTTTGTTTTATTAACAGGATGCAAGCCCCTACACCACTAACATGAGGGCAAGTTCCCTATAACTTCATGGTCACACAGATTTGAAGAGGAGGATGGAATACACCCCAAAAAGGACATTACTGCCAGCACGTCTTGCTGACAATGATCTTTTATGGAGGCAGTCTGATTCTCGGATCTTCATCCTCAGGAATTGATGCTCAGAAAATCTAACTCCATCCACCAGTGGTGAACCCACAACAATTCACAGAAGGCGCAGTGGCATACCAGTTAGCACTGTTGCTTCACAACAAGAGATTCACTAGACAGATTCTCGGCTGGGGTTCCCTCTGTGTGGAGTCTGCATGTCCTCCCTACATTCGTGTGGGTTTTTCTGGGTGCTCCAGTTTCCTCCCACGTTCAAAGACATGCACCTGGAGTATTTCTCCCCAGACCTCCACTGAAAATGTCTCGTACCAAGTCAGACTTTCCCAGTAAACAAATGTTAATTAATAAATAAATAATTCACTGCTTGGTGATGGCTTACCTTGCTGTGTGTAATAGAGTTAAGCATTCTCTGCACATTTAAAGGTCATAGCAAGTGGATAGATGATACTGGTGTGATGCTAGATTGTAAAAATCACTAATTAAAACTGAGATAATGCAACCTGAGCATAGGAATAAACTAAATAAATGCAGTCACTGTCCATTGATATCAATGTTTTTCCTGTGTTTATGTATTTATATCAGTGCTTAAGTTTATTTCTACTATAACACCCTTATATTTGACACCAGAATATGACCTTTGACAGTAAATGTAAGTGCTGAAATTGTTTGCCTGATTTATTTTAGATGTCATTACAAGCTGCAATTTTTTAAACTGAGGTTTATTAAATTGTATAACAAATACTGCATTCATCTCTAATACATTAGCAATTCCACACATTACATAAAAAAATTAAACCTTCCCACCACAAAAATCCCCACGTACAATATAATTAAACATATTCCAGTGCCTTTATGCTATCCAGTTGTGGAACAAGGGTACAACAGTTTAACACGAGGTATCACTCAATAAATTAAAAGCTCTACACATTTGCAGCCATCCTTGTGGTATAACCAAAGTTGTTCTGGTAGCATTATAATACCATCATAATGTCTCCACTAATTGGTACAGCGGTAGCGTTGTTGCCTCACAGCAAGAGGTTATCCTGTTTGATTCTCGGCTGGAGTTCCTTCTGTGAGGAGTCTGCATGTTCTCCCCGCGGTTGAGTGGCCTCCGAAAGACATGCGTAAATGGGCATGCCTTCGCTGAAGGTTGGGCGTCGGGCTGGCAACTCGGCACCATAAAAAAAAATCGACTGCCAATCATTAGCGGACCAGAGTTCCGCTGTGGCGACCCCTAACCAGGAAAAGACAAGCAAAGACAAACAAACTGTCTCCACTAATTTCCAGTTGCTATTCAGAATCAGTAAATGACATAATCTTATACTACATGACAGACAAAATGACTGACTGCATCTATATCAAACAAAGGAAGGGAAATGCAAATTCAAACTGGAAATACACACATGCACACAAAGTGATCTTTTGCTGTACTCGTGTCAGAAAAATTTTATTTTTTCCCAAATGAAAAAGATAAAGGTGTGGAGTTTTGGCAATGGATAATTTATCTGGAGTACTAAATATAGATACAGATTTGTTCTATTTATGTACCGTGTTTCCTGCTCAATGGTGCATGGGAACTAACAAAAAGATTACACACTTATAAGATTGTTTCTTTCCACAGAAGAAACAATTATGACCAGAGCTTTTGCTAGCATTTGCAGAATTTTGAAAGGATTGTAGCATCCTCTAGTGTCCATTTGAAATAATTCAGCTCCAAATGGATGAAAGTCTGTAGTGTAAAGAAAAGATATATGATGGTAACTGGATATTTAGATATGGGTCCCTTATGGACCTAGAGATGCATCTACTTAGCTATTTGCTATTTATCTATCTATTTTCTACTGATTTACTCTTTTTTTTTTACAAAGATTTCAGGTAGCAGCTGTGTAAGCCAAATAATAAACTTTAACTGGCACTGCAAAATGACAAAATGCACTTAGTAATTGGTATTAGACATTATGACCTTATGATTTACATTTATAAAATGATGTCAGTTTCCTGCCAAGTTAAGGCTTCTGCATCATGGTAAAGTCTTCTGAAGCACAGGGAATATATGATATATTTATATATATTTATAAACAAAAATGTAGTCAGTGAAGGGTATGCTAGTGAGCTGTCCTTTTTGATTAAATATGTTTGATGATCCATATTTCATCAAATGTTCCTAACCAATATAATTAATTTAATTTCTTTATTTTACATTTGTTGATAGAGATAGTCCAGTTGAACAAAGTCCTTTTTCAGAGGAAGCCTGGGAAGAAAAACTACAAGATTATTGCAAAAGTCTAATCAATGTGCAGACAGGAAAACAAAAGTAAAATTATATTCAGCACTGCCACTTCTGGAAATATGCATTTTCTTATGCCATAAGTCTCCACAAAACTCCATGTTCATCCCTCTTTTTTCTTCATGTTGCCATAGCTTTTTACTTTTATTTGCGGCAAGTTCTATTCTTAAACAAAAATATTTAGCATTATGTGGTATTTGCATGAGCAAAGCTTTAAGATGTAAAGGCATACACACACACAAACCAGAAGCAGGCCAAATGGAGCACACAGCAGCTCCTGTCTGTGATACTGCGATCATGGCTTTGAATCATAACCTAGATGCCAGAGTATGGACATAATCAGATGGTGTAAGGGAGTTAGCATTCTGCTCCTAGAAATGAAGGATACTGAGGTTTTCTACCTTGTATGAAAGCCCCATTTGGGGATTGCAGGATAGTTAGACTAGAGGGAGTATGTGTGTGTGATACTATAAGATCATAGGAGGTTACTAATCTAATGGCCCTGGAGACCTTACAAGCCTAGCCAAGAGTTTATCCCCAAAAAAGAAACCTCAGTCAGCACCTGTCAGCCCTGTCAATAAGGGACACAGGTGGAACCCCTAAGACAAATTTGTGGTTTTCCATCCATTTCAATTGACCATATTTATGGAATTACAGTATGTGCACACTTTATATACCAAAGACTGTTTGTTATGCATTTGGAGAATACTATGAGACTGCAGCATGAAAAGCCCTTATCTCTACAAAGTGCTGATGACCATGCATTCCTCACATCTACAAGCGAATAAATGAATACATGGGCAACAGGTGGATGTTAAACTGCATAATGGTAGTAAAGAACACAGAGTGGGCAGTAGGTGAATTCTAAACTACACAAAGGTAATGTAGAAAGGATCCCTAAATAATGAAAACTACCTACAAATATTATATCCTGTACTAGTTCACAATGCCACATTAACTCAGTCACTCCCTCTTTTTCCCTTTCAATTTGTATTTCATAGCTTAGATACTATATTACTACATTAACCAATAAAAATATTAAGCAGACAAAGGTTAAGAGCTTATATTTTACAAGTCGTCACATGGTAAGCTTAAAATTCTGTCCTAATCTACTAATAAGTTTCACATGAGAAAATCTAGGTGAAAGAGATGACAGATAAACTGGCCCCAATTAAAACTGATCTTTGCCCCAAGCCTACAACAAAATTCATTAATTCTAAAAGTCTTAATCTAAATGTCCCACAATAAATGTATCACCTGCATGTATGGTTCGTGCCTTTAGTGACAGAAAGTAGTAAATATAAAAGTTAATACTTGCTCAGGCATGGCATCAATCCGGTTATTTCAGAAGAGTAGGAGAGACGACCTGTTTGTGTCACACAGTGCTTCAAGTCAATGATAAAGCTATATGTGCTTCTTGGATATAAGCAACAATGCATTCGGGCCCGTCATGATTACCTGTTCTGTATATGGCTGCTGCGCAATTTGTTATGACTCAGTTTTCATGTGTTACCTTCTCCTTAAATTGAATGGCAAAGCTATCTGGCTGCTCAGGTATAAACAGAACTGGAAGTTCTGATCCTGCTACTGTAAATGATCATCTGGTGATAGCTGCTGGAACATAACGTTTCTTAATAACCTAGGATATTATTAAAGGACAGACGGTGAGGCTTTTGTACATTATTTCTGATGACAATTTGTTCCTAGAAGAAATTGATTTTTAAAGTTTGTGTTTCTTAATAGTTGTTATAATTTTAGCATGACTGAACAAATTGCTGCTGTTGTGATTGAAGGAGAAAGTTTTATATACGCCCATTCTTAGTGTCTTGAATTTTGTTTAAACATTTTTGCTTTAAAAGAAGTTGATTTTAATGTTTTTGTTACTACCTTTTCATGTAATATTTCAGACGTCTGCAATATTGTTAAAAGGAAATGGATACATTTTTTCCAGTTTGTTTTACCAATATTTTTGGACTTAGACCCACATTTGTTTTTCAAAAGGGAACTAATGTTAAGCAAATGCTATAAATAAGATCAACTAGTACTAAGAAGTAATTGTTTAAGGGTAAAATGACGGAGGTGTTTGTTTATGACCAGTATGGTAAAAAACTATAATGGGGTCATTTCTTGCAAAGTCAAATGCAATTTAATGCCAGTCAGTGGAGTGGAGTGGCCTAATGTTTATAATGTGATGCTTATTATGTTAGGAAAACTGAGAGTTCATTAAAGAAAAGGATTTACAAGCACTCTGTGGACATTTAAAAAAAATCACAACAGTGCTTTATATAAACATGCAAGAATATGTGCCAGTTTCAGAAGTTTGTATATTTTGTTTCATCTAAAGTTGACACGACTGAGAGGACAGGTCTGTGGAAAGCTGCATTAGAAAAAGAAGAGTTGCAGTTAAAACTAGACACTTTCACATTTTCAGGTATTAATGAATATATCTCTGTTGGTCTAATCCTTAAATTTAGATCACACTCTGTGTAAATTTAGTTGTTATACAGTTATACAATGTTGCACATGATGTTTTTAATGTTGATATTTATAGGTTTTGTAATTGTTGTTTATCTTGATTGGGTGTAAGCCATTCATGTGACTAATTACTCTTACATAAAAGGAAGTCAAGATGCACTAGATTTTGTTTTTTTTATAAAGTCCATTGTTAATTTGCAGATTAACAAAGCTCAACTTATTGTGGTGGAGTAAGGCATTTGAGGTTTTTGTCCGTCAATAATCATTCATCTTTTTGTTTAAAAGTCTCCAAACCTCAGTCAGGATTCAATTGGTTGCCACTGATTTACCTGCTCTTACATTGCCTATCACTGAATAATGTTCTTTGGTTGAAAATGACCTTAACCATGTTGTTCCTTATTCAGTTTTCTTAAAGCATTTCCTTCCAAGGAATGTTCCTGGAGGGATGTTTCCTATCTGATGTGTGGAGGCACAATAGTCAAAGACTTTCATCACATCCCTTGGTCTACTTACAATGTTGACACTGTGCCATAGCTTAGGTTGTGCTACCATATGCTTAACTTTTTGTTGACAAAATAAAATTGCTAAATATTTCAATTTTCTGGGAAAGGAGGCAGCAGAGAATATTGCATCAATACTTTCTGAAGTGACAGCGTAGAGCCCACATATGCATGGTCCTCCCTTTAAGATATATTTATATATTTAGCAGTTTCCTTCTTTGATGGCTCACTGACCTCTCTTCCAACTGGAGATCCCCAATTAATTTTAACTTTTCATTATATTTTCTTTCAGCCTCAAACCTTTTCTGCCTGGAATAGCTATGTATTTTGGTTTAGAAATGTGCCTTATATATATTTCCCAGGGATTATTAATTTGCACTGTAAATTGTTTTTGCATCAGTTTTCTCCTGTAGGTAGTAAATTTGGGGTCCTCAACCATATACATGGGGAAAATCTAATGTTTATCTGCAAGATACCCAATTTCTAGTTTGCAATATATATTACATATATAAATATATGTATTATATTAATCCCTGACCAGGATCTATACTTCCCTGAATAATATGGGTATCTTTGATCACGCTCTCTTAGGTGCTTCCAGGCACATCTATCAAGCCTCTATCTTTCATTTATCACTTGACATCCTTACTTTGACATTTTCTCTTGCTTGGACCAAGCACTTACATCATCTCTGTCAGTAGCTAGATACAGTCTCCAGCAAAGAGCATGAACCTCTCCACAAAGCTCAATAGTTCTGACACAAAAGACCTAAATAATCCAAACTAGATATTGTTGGCAAATATAGTTAAGCACCATGACCCTATCTCCCTGTGTCAACCCTTTAAAACAACCTAATGCCCTTGAGCACCTGACTTTTTTTTTCAGTTACCAGAAATTGTATTGAAGACCATTCTAAAATTGCTTCACCTCTCTGTTTTTCTTGTGGATAAACTGAGCTGGCTAGCAAACCAAATCCTCTTTTCTGCGAGTGTTGCTTGGCTATCCTCATTAAGTATGTTTACTGCAGTGTTACCAGTTAACTATGGGTTCTTTTGGTCACTGACAGGATCATGTCCCTCTTTACTTGGTTATTCTGTCCATTTACAGTCCAGCTAAGTAATTTTAAGTGACTGGTCATAACTATACCATTATGAAATACCTCTGAAATGTTATTTGTCTGTTTCTGTTCTATCCTAAAAAAAGTCTAACTTGGACTGGCAATAGCAAGTTTACAAAAATTATGTACTGAACAGTCATCCCTACCAGAACACCTACTAATACATTAATGACATCATAGGTTCATATGATGTTTGCTAGGCTACTGACCCAAAGGTGTTTACAAGCCTAGCTGTTAAATCCCAATATAATACTAAATGAGAAATATCATCTATGCCCAAGGTTTTTCTGGCAAGGACTACCGTTGTCCAAAAGAGAAGCCAAGGCAATCCCCGGCAGAAATTTATGGTTTCCCATTCAGTCGTCCAAGTTGCTTCCTTAGAGAGAGCATCTACTCTTGATATGGCAGGCCTTTTTGTCTTCTACCACCAGAAATGGCTGAGTTCATGCACACACTACATAAGATAATGTAAACAAAGTCCACCATCTTGTCTCCAACATCTGATCATACCCATCTAGACTTTCCCATTACTTTAAGGGAACCACATCCTTCAAAACAGGTATTAATATATTAAGTACTGTGCAACACTGAAGACCATATATCTATTCAGTCACCAGATTTCATGTTCGAATCATTCAGTAACTTGAATTATTCAGTTCTCAGTATACTACACACAGTATTGAATGTTTGAGCCAAGTAGCACGTTAAGAATCATAAATGAAACCAAATTAGTGTGTCAAAACAATGAGAAGAAAATAAAGAACTTTGAACTCTATACATTCTATATATAAGTGGATTCATTGAGTCTTTCATTTGTTGCAACGAGCTACACACAGAAAAAAGAAAACTGAGTTTTCAGTTGCACTTGCCGAAGTTGCTAGCTAAGCAGGTTTTCAAAAGTTATCCAACTCTCTGCCAGACAATGAGATAAAATAATTAAAAGGTCCAGTTTCCTAATTCATGACTTAATAGATCTGTCAAGTACAATAAATCAAACAATCTCATCTGTTTTAAAGTCATGAAAAGGTCATGAACAGTGACAGAACTGCTATTCTCTACTTCCGAAAGTTGAAATATAGAGCAGTATCACATCCCTTTGTGCTACTCCTTCTACTCAAGTTGGCTATTAATGCTGCCCTTTCTCACAAAGCTTAATTTTTCCTAAATAAAAGAAATGATTCTCACTGGGCAGGGGAATGTTGGAAAGTACCTGTTGCTTTTCACGATGATTTCTCCCTCTCTATCTCACTACCTTGCCGATACCTTGAAGAGCTGACTCCACCCTCATACAGGCTTGGACTGCATAAAGAATCCTTCAGGATAGGTAAATGACTGCTTCCCTAAGGAGAACATGATTTTAAGTGTAGCTGGATAGCAGGTGACACTTTATCTCATTCACTTTATACACTATAATCACTAGCTGAAATTGAACTCTCCTTGTGATCAAGGGAAAATCTCAATCTATTTAGATTCTGAAGTCTGCAATCTTAAGCTGATTACCTAGTTTCATAATCTCCCGTAACCATTCATTCAGTGCACAGGACCTCCAGGCATGTTATCATTTTAGGAGGATTGCTTGTATTACCTTGAGACCTCCAGTGGGTACTGTGAGCTCATTCTATCTTTGTTTGCTCCCCAGGAATTGCTGTCCAAGTAGAAAGATGGGACTGCATGTGATATAGGAAAATATGGCTCTCTAACCATTTAGGGATCCCACTCACTCTCAGGCTATTCTTCTTGATTTGTCATTTTATCTATTCAGTTTACCTTATCAGATGTCTATTTGCACATCATCCACTGTGAGCTTTCAAAGTCACTTTCATCAGTCAGTGAATGCATTATGTCATAGTATTTGGAGATGCTTTAAGCTAGTTCGTTATTCTTCTGTCATTTTTGGACATGCAGTCCTGAATTACTTTATTCACATCCTTTATTTCCTTTAATATCAACTGTACAAATACCTGTCTCTCCTCTGGGCTATCAGAGTGCTGAAGTTCACCCACCACTGCTCGTGGAGATGAAGCAGCTTGTCCAGGTGAATTTCCACAAGTTTTCTTATTCAACTGTCTAAATTTTTTTTTGTACAGTCTCTTTGCCATATAGTTGATTACGCTGAAGAGTTTTAAGTGATTACAGGTCACATTTCCCATCAGGTTTCCCTCTACTAGTTGCAATCAGAGAGCAAAGACTATACACCTTACACATGAAGTCCCCAGTGTACTGAAGTTTTATTCTTTCAGCTTCCATTTTTAATATAAATTCAAGTAATTCCATGTATTATGCTTGGCTTTTGATATATTTACAGAAATATGAAAAATGACCATTTAAGTAAAGCATACGAACAAAACCTATTTGAAAAAAATGAGAAACATTATGTTTACACCAGAACTGGTAGCTACCATTAAGCAAAAAACAAAATGGCTGATAGTTGAGAAATGTGCTGGCTGGTAAGTATAAGCAGCTCACAACTCAGCAATCCCAAATTAAGCAGCACAAGATCCAGAAAAGTCTGATATAATGTTCAGCCACAAAATGGCATTTCTGAGTCTCTTTACATTGTATTACATCTGCATGATGGTAGAATGAAAAATAAAGCTGTCTAGAAAACAACTAAAAAGTTTCATAAAAAAAGCTTTATTCTATCACATCACACACATCTCTAGCTTTCTAAGGAGGGTTTGTAAACAAGTCTATGTAATCTGTCCTTTAAGTGAATGTAATGTTGTACCTACCCTCCAGCTCACCCTTTTCCCACCTGCAGTAGCATGCCATATTGAATCTCATTTATGGATTCCTTTTCCACCAGCCATTCTGTTAATTCCTGCCAAGGGTCTACAACCATCTCAGTGAAGAAATGCTTTCAAATATCCAGTAAGCACTTTGTCCCCACAATCTGCTGCTTGCTCAGTGTGAGAATCAAGAATGATAGCGGCACTACAACAGTTTTGTACTATGTGCCTGAAGACATGCCTCCTATGTTGCTCTATCTAAGCTGAGCAACTACAGCAAATTTCAGCATATCCTTTTTGCTGTACTGTTTACTTCTCTTATTACAACACCCAAATGCATGCAGAGCAGTTGTCTTTGCTAAATCTCCAGCATGATGTTACCTTAACAGCATCATGCCAAGTGTGATGGCGTGCTCAGTAAGGGAAGGCTGTGCCAAGTCACATTGTGATACAGAGGTGCATACAAATGTGGCTAATTAGTAACTCATTAGGGCTCTCTTTGGAGCATCATTTCTGAATTTCATTTGGTGCTTCAGCACAGGGTAAGCAACTATGTAAATATTTTCATGAAGCTGCTGACTGCACTATGTGAAACTTCTATATAAATCTCTCTAACTGTATTAGACAGAGGTCAAGGTGTTCATTGGGTAAACTTTAAGCTATTAGTTTACAATAGATTATAAATCAAATCTTATCATAAAGTATTTAAATATGGCAAGATTTTGCAAATTAGTTGACTTAAGTGTTAATTTTTTTTAGATAATACAGTTATAGTCATGAGTGATAACTGATTGACTGAAATCTAATCTAGAAAAAAAGTTTTATTTAATGGACTTTGAGTGCTGTGTGTTTCCCCATGACCCCAGATAGGATCAATCAATGACTGAAATGATCGTGCACTACTATGTGGTACTCTTTCAGGCACCCATCAAGGGCATCTGAGAAGAATAAATACTCTGAAATACTCTAAGGTGCATATGCAGAATCATTAGAGCGATCTTCTTTTTGAGGCTTCTAGTCACAGTGAGGTGATCCGTTTATTCTGTAATAATCAGCCAGTGATCTGAGAGTAACTTTGCACTCCCTCAAGACCTCAACCTAGGATCAGCTTCAGCAGGAGAAAGGACTTCTCCCTCTTGACAAGTCTGGTTCCAGAACCAGTGTTGTATGTAAGGCAAGACCAAATAACTCTAGCTGGCACTTTCTGGTTTCTCATATAAGCTCTAGCTCCTTGCCCATCAGGAAGGTGACATTCCATGTCACTATAGCCTAGTTCCATTCCCATGGCCTAGCCCACAATAATTCATTCCACTCCTGCCTTCCACTTAACACACACACACACACACACACACACACACACACACACACACACACACACACACACACACACACACACACACACAACCACAAATACCTATTATCTATCTGTTACAGAATATCCACAAAAAGTCACCACTCAAAAGCAAACTTGCCAGGAAACTCCAGTACCACTACCTTGTCCGAGAAGACGATAGTTTAATAACCACATAGAGACATCCATAAAATGTTAAAAAGACACATTCCACATAAAACATCCATAAAACGTTGAACTAACTGGTTAAGCACTTTCACTCACTGTATGTGAGCTTCATCAGAACACAACCAGTATCCTGTGAACATCTTAAATTTAAAATCTGGCGCCAACTTTATCAGCTGTTATCCTATTTGGCTTTTAAACTTCTTAAAGCACCAGTCAACAATTTAATGTCTGTACGTGTAAACATTGCACATAACCAATCCTTATAAACTTAAAATGTACTAATACAATAAGTATGTAATAAAAAATAAAAATATTAGAGTAAAAACATAAAGAAAAAGGTATTAAAAACACATAAATTGGACACTGAATACATAATATAATATAATAAATATCTTCTAAACAATTTCTATAAGCATTCGCACTACTACAAATCTATAAATATAGATCGCTAGTGTAATTCCAATTACTCTAACTGTTAAATGATTACTGGTGTATAAATACTAATACCAAAATGTATAAATGTCTATCCTGTGTCATGAATATCTCCATAAATATATTGTCAAATACCAAACTGGGTATATCCTATCTGAAAAAATTCCTATATCAATTTTATGAATCATGTGTACTACTTAACTGTAATAAAAATGTTTTACTTAATATCCATCTCTAAAATGGGTTTACATGAAATAAAATCATTTAACCCCGGTGGAGTGGTGGCATCTAAAAATAACTGCCACCATACTTCTCTAAAGTTTAACATTTTCTTAAAATCCCCACCTCTGGGATCTATCTGTATGATATCCAGTATAGCAAATTTGAATTAATGTAAAGCCCCCATCTTTTCAACATGTCTATATAATGCATTTGTAGAATCTTTTTTTGATATATTATATATGTGATCGTATATACACTTCCTGAAACATCTTTCTGTTTTGCCTATGTAATAACTGGCACATACGCACTTGGCCATATAAATCACCATTTTTGTATTACAGTTACCTTTTTTAAACTTCACCAACTGTCGATGTTCATTATTAATAATTATTTGATCTTTTTCCAATATATATTTACATTGGTTGTAGTGGTGCTGCGGTAGCATTGTCACCTCACAGCAAGAAGTTGTCCCGTTCGATTCTCAGCTAGAGCGTCTTCTGTGTGGAGGCATGTGTGAATGGGCGTGCCTTCAATGAAGGTTGTGCATCAGGGCTGGTAACTCGGCATGTAAAAAATCCACTACCAAACATTAGCAGACCAGAGTTCCACTGTGGCGACCCCTAACCGGGATAAGCCGAAAGACACAACAACATTTACATTGATTGCAAACACCACATTTTCTTGTACTGCTTTTTTTTATTATTAATGTTCTCAGCTCGTCTTGTTACACATCTAGGAGGTTGTCGTAACAAATTCTTTATATTGCAACCCATTTTATAAACTATTCCTGGTTTGTGGCCAACAATATCTCTCAAATTAACATCTGTTGATATTAAATACCAAAATTTGTTCATGATCTCTATCATGTGGTTTGAAATTGGACTGAACTGTATAATTAAAGATCTCTGATGAATACTTGAATCATTCGTGCAGTGATTCTTACTGCCTATAGCATTAATACCATTGCTATTGTCTTTGCCAGCTCCTAGAAGTGGTTTGTATTTGTTTCCCTATTCGTTTGTAACATACTTTCCTACTTCTTCCAAGATTTTTGAAGGATAGCCCCTCTCACTAAATAAACCTGTAATATACTCGACTTCCTCCATCATTACATTATAGTCAGAAGTCATACGTATGGCTCGGATGCGTTGTCCTTTAAATATATTATATTTTAGTTTTCTTGGATGACAACTATCATATGCCAAATAGTCATTCGAAAAGGTGTTTTTCCTAAAAATTCTTGATTTTAAACCTCCGTCCTGCTTGTATATATAGGTATCTAAATATGCTATCCCCTCATAACTGTATGAGTAGGTAAACTTGAGAAAATTACTACTGTTGTTCAAAAATTCTATGAATCTTTCAAAATTTTGCCATGTATCGTCCCATACTAAGTGTATGTCATCCAAAAATCTGGAATAATGTATGATGTTCTTGTAATATACATGGGGAAGAGAATGGTGTCCTCCCAATCAAGCATGGCCAGGTTGGCAAAAAAGGGGGCACAAGCTGCCCCCATTGCTACCCCCTGGTCTGCCTGAAATGTTCACCTTCAAAATAAATAAAATTCTGATCTAAAACCAGTGACATGCATTCCATTATTAAGCAAATTTCGTCCCATTTCAAATCAGAATGTTTAGATATACTATTACAAAATGCCTCTAAACCTGGCTGTTTAGGGATACAAGAAAACAAATCTATAACATCAGTTGTTACAAACATGTATCTATCTTGCCAAATATTTGTTGGGTACATACACAAAAATTCCCAAGAGTCTTTGACCATATGGGGTATCTTATTATAAACATGTTTTAACCATATATCAATTTACCTAAGGGGAAAGTTTTAGATCTACTTCCTGATACTATCGGTCGAAATGGGGGGTTGGTAGTATCCCTATGCACTTTTGGTATGCCTAACAAAGTAGCCAATCTAGGATGTTTTACCTTCATATAATGATAAATCTCATTAGATATCCTACCATCAATGAAAAATTCCTCGAGATATGAGTCTATTCTTTAGTATGCAATGTTAATTTCATTGATAGAAATTGTTTCATAATTACCTCACAAATGTAACGTCATACATTTTCTTTATATATTGCATATTGTCATAAATAAATACCCCACCCCCTTTATCGGGTTTCATTACTCTGATCTGTGTATTCCCCTGTAATGTCTTCAAAGTTTTACTTTCCTCATCCGTTAGATTACTATTTATTACAATCCTTTTGTACTCTCTATACATGTGATATAACTCCCTGGTCACAATTTTTTCATAAGTATCTACCTTAGGGTGGCTGGGAGGTATAAAGGTACTTTTGGGTCTAAGTCCTATGTCTAATGACCTATTCATATTCTTGTTACTGTTCTGAATATTACAAATATTGGGTTTATTATTGAAAAGTATGGCTAAATTAATCTTTCTAGTAAACTTTTTGACCTCACATAGACAATCCACTAAATCAAAATGTGGGATAGGTATGTATTTCATACCTTTAGCTAAAACATCAAAATGTGAATTACATATATCCAAATCTGAAAAATTATATATTTTGAAATTATCATATGTGTAAATGTTGTCCTGTACCAAGATTTTATTACGTATATTTTTTTCAACTTCTTTATCTTTCTCTACCATTGTGTTTTCTTTCCCCATTGTCCCCTGTTGTTCCTTACATATGTTGGGAATTGTTTCTGAGCTTTGTTTCTGCATGGTTGTCCTTGTGGCACATGATCCCTGTGAAAATGTGACTCATAATTATTCACTGTGAAAATGTGACTCATAATTATTCAATGGGATACTATCCTGAAACTCTCTTGCTTCATATATATTCCTACTATATCTTTTGTCACCATTGTCCCTTCTTCCTTTGTAAATTTGCCAACTATAGGCCAAACTCTTTTTATATTGCTCCACATCCCTTTTTATCTTTTTATTTTTCCTATCACAAATATTTGATATCCACCTTTCAGCCATATTGAATTGCTTGGTGTATAACTTTTCCCATTCAGAGAAAAGTAAGTCATTAGTGATTTTGATATTTAATGTCTCTGCCTCCTGTATCATTTTACTTAATTTCTCATCATTGTGTTTGATGAGCATTTTCATGTATTTGAAACCACAGTCATCAAAAAAAAAAGTCATTTAATTCAGTAATACATTCATCATTCAATATTATACCCACTGTTTTTTTGAAAAACCTTAACCCCTTAGGTACTATATTCATATTAATACATTTGTGCAAATAGACATTGTCCACCTTCAAACCATTAATATGTTTCAATAGCTTGCCCAATGAATAAATCATGTCCTTCAAGCTTCCCATAGGTTTTGTGATGGGCATAGCTTTATCAAAATCTTGTGTAACCTTATCCAAATTACAGTTAGTGGTAAGAAATTTATTAAACTGTATATCTTTATTGGAAACATCAGCCCTTCCCAATAAAGTGTCCGGAGGTAAAGAAGAATGAAAAGTACCTTTGCTGTTGTGTGGCATAAAATTCCCGGTCACTGTAGAATAAGTTTTTAAAGGGAAGGTGCGTTTAGGTTTCGTTCCTGTCCATTTGCCTTCCTCATCTATTTCACATAGAGAAAAATCAAATGTAAAATCCATAATGTTGATTTTACTGCTATTGTGAGGTTCAGTTGTATCTAAAATATTTTCAGTGTCTTTTAAAAGTCTTCTTACACCTGAACTTTGTCCGTTCGGGATAGAAAAACTGTCATCATTTGGTTCATTTCCCCTACGGCGAGCGGCTGTCTCATTATGTTCATGACTATTACCGCAAGCTGCAAGTTGATGTTCTTTAGAACATAAGCCAGGTGCAGATACTCCCTTATCCATACTGCCGATGACATCAGTCGCACTGTCACAATCTGACTTGCTACCCAAATCAGTGGGTGCCTTAAATACCATACTTCTGGGTGTGTCCTTGAAAAGATCAAAAAGGAGGCTGATTTCGCCTTTTAAAATGGCTATGTCTTCTTGTAATTGGACTAATTCAGCATACTCCTGTGACCTCCTTTTGGGGGAATCGACACCGGTAGAATCCATGGCTGAAACTCGACTACAGAATATCCACAAAAAGTCACCACTCAAAAGCAAACTTGCCAGGAAACTCCAGTAAGTGTACCACCACCTTGTTTGAGAAGACAATAGTTTAATAACCACATAGAGACATCCATAAAATGTTAAAAAGACACATTCCACATAAAAACATCCATAAAACGTTGAACTAACTGGTTAAGCGCTTTCACTCACTGTATGTGAGCTTCATCAGAACACAACCAGTATCCTGTGAATGTCTTAATTTTAAAATCTGGCACCAATTTTATCAGCTGTTATCCTATTTGGCTTTTAAACTTCTTAAAGCACCAGTCAACAATTTAATGTCTGTACGTGTAAACATTGCACATAACCAATCCTTATAAACTTAAAATGTACTAATACAATAAGTATGTAATAAAAAATAAAAATATTGGAGTAAAAACATTAGGAAAAAGGTGTTACTTCTAGGAGCTGGCAAAGACAATAGCAATGATATCAATGCTATAAGCAATAAGAATCACTGCACGAATGATTCAAGTATTCATCAGAGATCTTTTATTATACAGTTCAGTCCAATTTCAAACCAAGTGATCGAGATTATGAACAAATTTTGGTATTTAATATCAACAGATGTTAATCTGAGAGATATTGTTGGCCGCAAACCAGGAATAGTTTATAAAGAATTTGTTACAACCTCCTAGATGTGTAACAAGACGAGCTGAGAACATTAATAATAAAAAAGCGGTACAAGAAAATGTGGTGCTTGCAACCAATGTAAATATATATTGGAAAAAGATCAAATAATTATTAATAATGAACATCAGCAGTTGGTGAAGTTTAGAAAAGGTAACTGTAATACAAAAATGGTGATTTATATGGCCAAGTGTAACGTATGTGCCAGTTATTACATAGGCAAAACAGAAAGATGTTTCAGGAAGCGTATATACGATCACATATATATATCAAAAGAAGATTCTACAAATGCATTATCTAGACATGTTGAAAAGATGGGGGCTTTACATGAATTCAAATTTGCTATACTGGATATCATACAGATAGATCCCAGAGGTGGGGATTTTAAGAAAATGTTAAACTTTAGAGAAGTATGGTGGCAGTTATTTTTAGATGCCACCACTCCACCGAGGTTAAATGATTTTATTTCATGTAAACCCATTTTAGAGATGGATATTAAGTAAAACTTTTTTATTACAGTTAAGTAGTACACATGATTCATAAAATTGATATAGGAATTTTTTCAGATAGGATATACCCAGTTTGGTATTTGACAATGTATTTATGGAGATATTCATGACACAGGATAGACATTTATACATTTTAGTAGCGTTGTCGCCTCACAGTAAGACGTCCCATTCAATTCTCAGCTAGAGCATCTTCTGTGTGTGTGTTGGGGGGGCATACATGAATGGGGCATGCCTTAGTTGAAGGTTGTGCGTCAGAGCTGGTAACCCGGTACATAAACATCCACTACCAATCATTAGCGGACTGGAGTTCCACTGTGGCGACCCCTAACCGGGAAAAGCCGAAAGACACAAACAAAAAATTTTTATTACATCCTTATTGTATTAGTACATTTTAAGTTTATAAGGATTGGTTATGTGCAATGTTTACATGTACAGACATTAAATTGTTGACTGGTGCTTTAAGAAGTTTAAAAGCCAAATAGGATAACAGCTGATAAAATTGGCACCAGATTTTAAATTTAAGATGTTCACAGGATACTGGTTGTGTTCTGATGAAGTTCACATACAGTGAGTGAAAGTGCTTAACCAGTTAGTTCAACATTTTATGGATGTTTTTATGTGGAATGTGTTTTTTTAACATTTTATGGATGTCTCTATGTGGTTATTAAACTATCGTCTTCTCGGACAAGGTGGCGGTACACTTATTGGAGTTTCCTGGCAAGTTCGCTTATTATCTATCTGTTGATGAACCTAAAAGACAATGAGGCTATTTCATTCACCTGGACGCAATGTGCTCAACAGTGACCAGCACACTTGCACAGGCTGCAAGGATGAAT
The DNA here is from genome assembly GCF_019279795.1 of Protopterus annectens. NCBI lineage: Eukaryota > Metazoa > Chordata > Ceratodontiformes > Protopteridae > Protopterus > Protopterus annectens. Next base: position 506,314,125 of record NC_056748.1, read on the forward strand.
CTCATTCTCACTGTTCTTTCTATGGTTCTTGGATTGTTTTGTTTTTAATATCTTTTCAGCCCTGTACCTACAGCTAGTGGTCCACATTAAGGCTGGTAAAGCAGTGTGATATTCTAGAGCTTTTTCTTGTCCAAATACCATCAGAAAGGTCCCTTATTCATTGTACAGAATTTCTTCTATGATACAGGAAAGTTACAATGCCTTTTTACAGGAACTAGAATCATTCATTATTAAACCCAATAAACATTTTCCTAGGTGACCTAAGCTATTACCACTAAAGCACAATCACAGAGATTCCTGGACTTTGTCAAAACACTGTGGAGCAATTAGTCAGAATAGCACTGGGGGAATAATTTCTTGGATCTTGTCCTTACTAATGTAAGAGTATCTTGCACTATCCCTTACATATCTTCCTCACTTGTTCGGTTTTACAATAAAGCGGTCTCCTTCAAAATAAAATTTAAACCAGAGATCCCTTCCACCCAAGGTACCTTTCACAATTAAGACAAACTACCTACTCCTAAGTAATACATTTTCAAGCTTCAAATCCCCTCAAACCCAGTTCATTCCACAGAATACATGGAATGTATACTACCATACTACACCAGCATATATACTGTTACAGAGATGCAGCTGTACTCTGTAGGATCAAGTGTAGGGCAAACCCCAGAAACAAATCCACATGGTAGAACCATAATGGACATGCTGCACCTCAGAAAATCCAAATCCCATCGAGCTACATGCTCGAGAGACTTGAACCTCAGCACTGAAATAAATAGGACATGCTGGAGGGACAGATTCATAACCCAGAGGCTCCCTTCACTCTGGAATAAAATCCCAGTCCAGGTTAGGCAGAGTCCCTCATTGACTCTCTTCAAGAGGAATCTTGATGAGTGGATGGGAGATCGTAGGTTTACCCCTGGTATCACTTCTGTGTCACTGTTAGACAGAGGCACAGTATACTAACCTCGAAAAAGGGCATAGCAAAATTCATTTAAAATGGGTGGCGAAAGCCAAACACACTCTGGCTAGGCTTATAAATGCCCTAGGGCAGATAGCCTAGTATGAACCTATGAACCTAATATCAACAAACTTTACAATAAAAGGAAGAGGATTTTGACCAAATGTTAGAAAAGTAATTCCCAGAATGATACAGCCCTCATCACTGAAATAACCAAAGAACTCAGTAGTTTAATAAAATCCACCAAAATAGCTACCCAAGACAAAGACAGTCACGAGGCATGCTTTTATTATGCTTCTAATGTCAAGCACAATGCGGCAATGCACTAGGCTGATTGTGAATGATGTTACCTACACTAACACAGAAGATATACTGAACCTACTGGCTGACCAGTTTAGCTCTAACTTTACCCCTCTCTTCCTTCTATCTGTCCCTCAATATATACCTAAAATTGGCTGTCTTCCAGCTGTTTCAAGATTAAGTACTAAAAGTGCTATCAAAGGCTATAAAAACTGCATTGATCAGTCCTGCAATATTCCTGGCTGGCATCTTAAATAGCATGAAGCATGATTTAGCCACAGCATTAACAACACTGTTCAATCTCTGGCTCTGTACAGGAGAACAACTACAGACATTCCCCAGCATAATGGAGGGCCCTCCACAGACCCACAAGTCTGTGCAGCCTTATATGCAAAGCCACGGACAAGTTTTATCATGGAATTAATCAATAGGAACATGTAGAATTTCCAAGCAATGGACCCATCTCAGTTTGGATTTGTCTAGGGCAAGTCATGCTTACTCAATCTGGCAGACTTTTTGTAAAGGTCACCAACACAATGGATCAGGGCAAGATGGTAAACACAGCATACCTTGACCTGGCAAAAGCTTTTGACACAATCCCTACTTAGACATAGTAAAAAAGCTAAATAAACTGGGAATAATCCCCCTGTGTCACCTGCTGGATTAACTACTGGCTCACATTTAGGATGCAGGAAATCAAAAATAGGGGATGTCACCTCCATAGAAACCATTCACCAGTGGAATCACCCAACTCTTGTTTCGCATCTTCTTTTCTGAAGTAAAAGCCATTACCAAAGAGCTTTGGCTTACTAATTTACAGATGATTGCAAGCTAAGTGTAGTAATTGAATCCTCAAAGGACTTGGCCATCTTGCAGGAAGGCTTGCCCCAAATAAATAAATGGTGCCAAAATCAAAGACTGAAACTAAATGGGAAAAATGAATTATTGTAACCATTGGGAAGTAATTTGCCTCAATAAACTACCACTCTGACAATACACACCTAAGAGTTGTTCCAGTTCTTCAGGATTAGGGAAGTTATGTGGAGAGTGACCTAACTTTCGACCAACATGTGTCCATTGTTGTAAGAAAGTCCTTCTATATTGCACAACATATAAACAGAGTGATTATGTCTAGAGCTAGGCTGTCATTGTCCCCCTTTACTCAGCTCTCATTAGGTCAAATCATTGAGTATTATGCCCTCTTTGCCATGTATCTTTCCAGACACAGGTGATAACAGGAACTCCCAAGACACCTTACAAGATCTAAAGAATGTTCTACACAGTCTGACTCAAAGCCCTGTCACTATATTCTGTATCCTACAGACAACTAAGAGGTGACCTGTGTCTGGCATACAAGGCATCCTCCAACCCAATACTGATGGACTTCCTGCAAGTCAAATGGCTTCAGAAATAGTTTAGAGATCTAAACCTTTTCTTCAACATTAACGATTTGGAGGGAAAGGTACATCTCACACAGGATACTGCTGCTCTGAAACAGACCCCCCCCAATCCATGCAAAACAAGTGAAACAAAGCTTATCTCTGTCCATATTGAAGTGTAACTTGGATCTACGGATGGAAAACAAAACATTTTCTCCAGGTCTGCACCCCCGTACTAATAATGAACAGAAGCAGCTCATAAGTGTTTTACCCCATGCATGGGTCCCCTCAAATTACCTAAGGTACGATCCCAGTTATTCTCATTAGGGGTAATATATAATTATTGACAGTGGGATGGATAAGGTCAATCTCTAATCAAATGGGATATTTTAATTTGAGCATCAAAAGGGAAACTGGCAAGGCTTAAAAATGGCCTACAAGGGCAGCTAGACCAGTAATTACCTTTCAACCAATCTAGGCACTCCATGGACAGAAAGTATGGAACCTCATACTAAGCTAGGTGCCTGCCTATGGCAGAGTTCACAAACACACTCCCACATAGCATGTTTAGTATTTGTAGACTATTTAAAGGATCATACATACTAACATCCTAGGATATCCCCAGGAAGATTTATGCATTGAAGGAATGTGTTCGGTGGGGATAAACACAACTGGAGATAAGCCCTGGGATTCAAAAAACACAATGTACTATGAACACCTATATTATGCAGGTTATCACAATGGGTTATGCCTGAGTGATTAAGAGACCATTGTCTTACTACAATGGTTGGAAGGGCCCAGCCTGTAGTGTGGGAAATGGTCTCACTAGTAAAGTCTTATTCAAATGTGACAGTCTAGGCATAGCTAATTAGCTATGTGGTCTCACCTAGAAATATCACTGGCATTTGAATAGCATTGTGGAATTATTCAGAGAACAGCTCTACTGCACTGTCTGGGTATAAAATGGAAAAAAAGTATAGACTGTCTTTTGACCACTTATGCCCGTTCGTTTCAGTAGAAAGACTGGGGCTGTTATCTTGTCTTTGATAAGTATTTTGAAATTGTATGTGTCTGTGAATTTTTGTGAGCACGTGTCTGGAGGGACATGTCTGCAGCTGTGTGGATGTATGTGTGTATATATAGGTTCATAGGTGGTTGCTAGGCTAATGGCCCTAGGGCCTTTACAAACCTAGCCATGTAAAAACTAGAGTACCCTTACTGACCATATTTAGATAGTCATTGTAGCAGAGAGATTTTGTCAACGCCACCAACTGCTTCTTTTTATGAGGGAAATAGCTGCCATCCCCTGGGATGAATTTATAGTAACTCATCCAGTTGTCAAGGTTGTGCTTGAATAGGGTCATTTAGGAGCTCTGCTTCACATGGATTGGGAGCTTATTCTAAAAGATCTGTAATCGCTGGGAGATGTATCAGTCTCTCCAGCAAGTTCTGTTAATGTCACTAGGTTTAGATTCCTGGAGGGAGTTATTCTTGTTGCATTTGATTTGTAGATGTGCAGCAACTTCATTAGGGCATGGTCCGAGAATGCTCTGTTGGCCAGGCACAAGTTGCCTCTCAGCAGCCTGTATGATTCAGAGTACAGTGACAGGGCTTTCAGTCTTTCCATGTATGTCATGTTATGGAGGCCCTGGATTGTCTTGGTAAGAAACCTCTGTGGTCTCTTCAGTTGCCGCAGGTATCTGGTGAGGGACATACAGAAGGTGGCACTGTACTCAATAAGTGGTCTGATAAGGATTGAGTACAGTGGGGCTATAACCTCTCTGGTCTTGGATGAGATGCCCAATGTAGAATCCTTGTCTTACCACTACAAACACATGGTGATCGAAGTTTAGATTGCTACTAACCTATTTTCCCAAGTCTCATACCACTGAGTTTGAGATTAGAGGGGTGCTATCTATATCATAATTAGCAGGGGCTACTTCTTTGCCAAAGGGGATAATGAGGCATTTTTTGTGTTAAGTTTTAGACTGCGTGTTTGGCACCAATCATTTGTCTTCATCAGCCTTTTCTGTAATATGTTAACATCATTGGGGGACTCTCTGATTGTGCCTAGTTTAAAGTCATCTTGGTAAGCCACAGGTCATCTATCTTCACCTGGACTTCACAGAAATAGATTCCAAACAGTAGAGGGCCCAGCACAGATCCTTGTGGTACCCCACTGTAACTGGTGTACTGGTGGAGGTGGACTTTCCAACTTGTCAGTGTGCATTCTGTTGGTGAGCCAGTTCGCTACCTGTCTAGTAATGTATGGGTTAATCCCCAGCTGGGAAGAGTTTCTGTATGATAACTGAATGGGGGATTGTGTCAAAAGCCTTGGCTAAATCTAGATAGGTGGCATATATTGTTTTGCCCTCATCCAGGGCTTTGGTGATATTCTCAAAGAAGTCCATCAGGTTTAATAAGCAAGATGTACCCTTGACAAAGCCAAACTGGGTCGGTTCAAGAGTTTGAAGGTTGCCTATGTCCTTGTGAATAAAGTCCATGAAGATTCTTTCCATGGCCTTGCAGATAAAGCTAGTTAGGCTTATGGGTCAATAGATCCCAGGGTCAGTTGATGGGTCCCCTTTATGCAAGGGGATTACCATTGCTGTTTTCCACTCTGCCAGAACAACGCCAGTTCTTAGGCTGCAGTTAAAGGAGTGCTGAGTGGTTCTGCTAGGTCTTGTTTTAGATTTTTTAGAAGCGACCTGGGGTGTTATTTGGTCCCATAGAGGCTGTGCTTTTGGCCTTGGAGAGTGCTTGTATGACCTGTTCTTTTGAGATACTTGGTAGAGGATGAGTGTCAGGAATGCTTTGGGGTATGTCAGGTGGGGACAAGAAGGTGAAATTATTGCCAAATCTCTTGGCTAGCAGGTTGGCAGTGTGAGGGATACTGTCCACTATAAGTTCGGCATGCAGCTGGGCATTCCCTCTTAGGTTTTGGATGTAGCTAAAGAATGCCTTATGACTGCCTTTAGCTAGCAATACTAATTTAGACTCACAGTTAGCCTTAGATGACTTAAGATATCTGATTTGTTTGTTCAAGCTGGAGGGTATTCTTCCTCTCGAGTTACTTCCCTCCTGTTCTTGGATATAAGTTTCTTTCTTTTGTTGTATAACTTATTTATACTTACAGTCCACCAAGGTGGCTTGTTTTTTCAGGAAGACCTGATTTTGTTCCTGTTAGGTACAGCTGAGTCAATGCATTTGTTTAAGTGGCTATATAGGACAACTGTGTATTCCTCTGCACAGGATACATTGTTTTTTATGTTATTAGGGGCTTTGAAACTTTTTATACCATCCCTCAGTAGGCAATAGTTTGTTTTGGAGAAATTTGTCATTTTTTTTTTACTCCTGTAGGGGTGTCATGTTTGATCTTTACTTCAAACGAGGCAGATTTATGGTCTGACCTTATCAGGGAGGGCAACACACAGGGGGGTAGTGAAGTGACCCCCTACATTGGTGAGCAGTAGGTCCAGGACATTTGAGCCCCTTGGATCAACTGTTCCAGGACATCTGAATTAACAAAGTCCAGGAACCTCATAGCGATAGTACAAGAAACAGAAATCCTCTGGAACAACCCTGATACTCCGGAGCTGAATGAACCAACACCAGTGAAACGACTGTTTTACCTAGGTTTCATCTTTATTTTTACAGACTTCTTCAGAAAATAACACATTCCTCACCACTCCAGTAATATATACTCACAATGTCCCACACCTCCACTTTCATAAACCAATTAAATAATTAAACAATTAATCAGCCAAAATCATACACATCTTAAAATTGCATAAATGCAGACTCTAAACCAACCAGTCTTTCACTCTAACAATAGTTACATTACATTCATATAAAAACATTAATAATTCTATTAACTACTTGAATGTGTACCATTTCTAAAACAATATAATATAAATGCATTCAATGTACACTGATATACACGCACATTAATTCTCTAAAATGCTGTACCATATACACTCTCCGATCTCATTACAGCAACATTAACCTATCCTAAACCATATAAAATTAAATAAATTACTACATTACACCCACTTAAACATTAACGTATTTTAACCCAAAATGTGTTTTAATTTCAATATGGGCAGCATACTTATGTTATCATTAATCCCCAGAAATACTGTAGCATTCAATATTAACTGCCATCTCATTTCACAAACATCAAGATGCACATCCAAGACAGCACCCTGACTATCTTTTTTATTTGTTGTATTATACAAAACTTAAATTGATGCTCTGGGTATTGCTCAATGTGTCTAACTAAGGCATTAGTATTTTTCATATGCCTGATATCAAGCATATGCTCACTAACTCTTTCCCTGAAGGTTCTACAAGTTTTCCCTATATAGAAGCCCAAACAGCCTTCACATTTGGCCATATAAACAACAGTTTTGGTATAACAATCAAAATGCCCATGTATACCAATGGACTCTCCTACAACATTTATTTAAAGAGTTAGTGAGCATATGCTTGATATCAGGCATATGAAAAATACTAATGCCTTAGTTAGACACATTGAGCAATACCCAGAGCATAAATTTAAGTTTTGTATAATACAACAGATAAAAAAGGATAGTCAGGGTGCTGTCTTCGATGTGCATTTTGATGTTTGTGAAATGAGATGGCAGTTAAGATTGAATGCTACAGTATTTCTGGGAATTAATGATAACATAAGTATGCTGCCCATATTGAAATTAAAACACATTTTGGGTTAAAATACATTAATGTTTAAGTGGGTGTAATGTAGTAATTTATTTAATTTTATATGGTTTAGGATAGGTTAATGTTGCTGTAATGAGATCGGAGAGTGTGTAAGGTACAGCACTTTAGAGAATTAATGTGCATTTATATCATTGTACATTGAATGCATTTATATTATATTGTTTTAGAAATGGTACACATTCAAGTAGTTAATAAAATTATTAATGTTTTTATATGAATGTAATTTAACTATTGTTAGAGTGAAAGACTGGTTGGTTTAGAGTGTGCATTTATGCAATTTTAAGGTGTGTATGGTTTTGGCTGATTAATTAATTGTTTAACTATTTAATTGGTTAATGAAAGTGGAGGTGTGGGACATTGTGAGTATATATTACTGGAGTGGTGAGAAATGTGTTATTTTCTGAAGAACTCTGTAAAAATAAAGACGAAACCTAGGTAAAGCAGTCGTTTCATTGGTGTTGATTCATTCAGCTCTGGAGTACCAGGGTCGTTCCAGAGGATTTCTGTTTCTTGGTCAGTCATTTGTGGACTTTCATCTCATAGCGATAGTGTTTGTGCTTGCGTAAGTTGCCCAATCAATGGAAGAATAGTTGAACTCCTATGACCTAGGTGTCTGGCTGTATTTTGAGCAACTCTATCACGTCTAGGTAGGTGGTGTGCTTCTCCTGCTTCATGGTTGGGGACCTCTAGCTAGCAATGATGTGGAAGGGTATTTTTACTATAGTTAACCGGACCTGGAGTAGCTCAAGAGAGTCATACTGTTTCACGAGTCTTGAGGTGTATTCGGATTTAATGAAAGATGGATAGATCTCCATCTCTGTTTTTTCCATGCACATTTTGGGGTCTGAATGTGTGAAAGGCATTTTAGCTTTGTACAGCCTGAGTGCTCTCAGCAGCCTTGAACCAAGTATCTGTGACTGCACAAATGTCAGCATCTTCCAAGGAGTGCAGTTTATTGTTTAGGCCCCTAGCATTAAACAGTATGACCTTGAGTTTGTCTTTAGTGGATTTCTTTATGTTGGAAGTTTTATTGTTTGGACATTGCCTAAAAAAGGCACTAAGGGGGAGGCAGGCATCTTTGCCAGTATCTAAAAGCCTTGAGGAGAGAGGTGAAGGTCATCTCTGGCAAAGCAGCGTGGCCTGTTGACCATATTTACCCAGGCAGAC